>NW_010294630.1:65237-69467 GCF_000700745.2 Antrostomus carolinensis
AAAAAAAAAAAACAAAAAGCGTGGGGGGGGGGCAATTTTGAATACAGTTACTTTTGCCTCTTCCGTTTCTCCCTTAAAATCTCCCAGTTGTTAAATTAAGTTTTGGATTCAACTCAAACTTATAAAAATTTCTTTGTCCCTCTTTATTCGTACCTCTCTCCCCTCATCCTTTTCTAGAATACTTTCCAGTGGATTAAGCTTTTGGAAAGAGTATTTCCATGTATAGGTCTGACTCACCCAGCACATCTTTCCTTAAAGAAGATGATACTGGTGTTTTTTACATCACGGGTGCTTTGATTTCATTACCAAGAGTTAGACAGTTGACTTGGGTGAAGCCCTACTATTTGTAAATGCTCGTACAAGTGTTGACTAGGATGGCAGGTTTTGACAGCTGAGTCAGCCAGAAACCTTGAAATATGCCATTGGGCTATTTGTTGGTGATAATGAGTCTCAGCTGCCACAGCCTTTATTCTTTTTTTTCAGAAGTTTAAGGCTTTCTCCTTCATCAGGACAAGGGCATTCTTCAGATTCTCTTGAAATGGATGCAGTCTGTTCTTCTGCAGCGGTCACTGCTGTGGATATTTGTGAAGGAAATAAGTGAGATTTGAAAGTGTTTGGGGATAAGGTTATTTGCATTAAAGCTCCCTGAGAAGTTGATTTCCATAATCATTTTTGAGGTTTGTGGGACAAAAATGAATTCTGAATCAGAACACATCTAATCTTAAAAATTTTCCCAAGAAGTTGAAATTTCACAGTATTCCTCATGGAAACACTGAAATGTATTTCCAGGAGAGTAGACTGCTGTCTGGCACTTCTGTGGGACATTGGCTGAACTTGGTGTTATTCTTATGTTAATTTGAGCTCCTCAGTGGGAGGCAGTAGGAGACTGAGGAAACTCATGACAAGTCCAATTTGCAGTTGGGGCTTCCAGCCTCTGTGGCTCCATGGATCCCCATGCTTCCAGGCCAGGAATGAACTTGCAAGTGCCAGACAGGGTTGAGCAGGTTGTTTAGCCCCACAATTGGTTTAGCCCCACAGTTGGTTTGGCTACATGCCACCGTAGCATGTGCTTGCAGCGTACGAAGTAAAAACACAACTGCATGCCCTTCTTGTTCCACCTCCAGCATCCATCTCATCCAGACTCCCTGCACAGCCTGATCTATGAGACAGATGACTCTGTCCCTCCTTTTCTCTCTTTCTTGTTGAGATTATCCTGAAAGACCCCCAAACCAATTTGTTTCCTAGCATTGTCTTATGTTGTGGCTACTGTGGACTTGGAAATCTCAAAGGAGCACGGCAGAGCCAGACAGTGGCAAGGCTCCCATGGGTGCCCATGAAAATGGAACTGCTTCTATCGAAAGTTTTCTTAGAACCTGCCACTCTTCTGGAAAAGCACATATTTTGTCAGAAACCTTCTCTTCTTTTTGTTACTCTGCTCTCTACTCATCCATCTCCTCATTCCCACTCTCCTCTTTGTCTCTTCCTTCGCTTTCATCCTGAAGTTCTGATACCAAGTGCTGGTATTGGGCTGCCAACCCTTCGCAAGCAGCCAGTGTTGGCGTGTTTTGGGAAAAAATACAAGTCCATGAAACAGCATGGAAATGTGAATGCTTCTCTGGGGACACAGAGGAAGCCACGGAGCTAAAACATAGTCCTGATAAAATCCTGGGAGCTTTTACTGTAATGAAGTTCTTTAGCAAGAACTGTTGGTTGTTGGAGATGCTGTGTGGTGACTGATTTTCAGTAAGAGCTTCAACTTCACCTGAGTATATCTGTAGTGATTACAGGACTGAACCTAAATGTCTGGGAAGAATATGTTAAACTTCACTGCTGTTGGTGACAGGCTTCAGTAATACCTACCTCCACAAGCCTTGGGGTTAAGACATCTGCTTTAATTGGGCTTCCTGCAGATTACAGCATCATGGAGTTTAAGAGAGTGAAATAATCTGTACTGACAGTGCATGGTGTGGAAATGTCCTTCCTTAACCATCCTGCTGATACATGATTTCAACGTGGAAGCGAAAGCAGGTTGATGGCAGAGAGCAAGCAGCAATCACACTGAGGTTTGAGTTTGACCTAGGGTAGACACTGGAGAAAGAAGTAAACGGAAGAAGGAAATTTGGTCCAGAAATGTCATTCCTTCTGTTTCTTAGCTGTCTGAGATGCTGGTGAGAACTCAGCTTTCTTGTACTAGGAGCACTGCTGTGTATTGCTTTGCTTTGCAGTGCCATCTTCTCAGAGTATTTTGTTGCAATTCCCTTAGTACTTGACCGGGAAAGCTGAGCCTCTGAACAGCTGTAATAAGCCTGTGATTGCATTTCCAAATAGTGCCCCTTGAGAACATTAAGAAGGTGATGGGGTTTAGGAGCAAAGAGCTGTCTGCTTCTCACTGGGGATGGCAGCTTCAGGGGTCAGGAGATGCTGTAATTAATAGGGATGAGCCAGCTGGGAAGCTCTGGCGCACAAGCTGAGATCCTGGGTGGAAGCTAAGGGAAGAGGGGGAAGGCAGCGAGAAAGTTGGGAACAACTTTTGTCTTGTAACCATCATCAGAGCTGAGCCCTGGCCACAGGAATCCTTAATTTGAAGGAGCGAATGAAATGGTTTTTCCTCCTGAATAAGCTTAGATCCCTGTATTGCAGCGCTGATCGCTGTGCTCTCTGAGTGCTTTGAGGTCTTAAATGTATTTGTGTTCTCAGGAGCATCTTGATGGTGGAATAGACTCTTATCCTTGTTTTTAGCTGAGTGGTTGAGGCAGAAGTCCTGCTGTGGTAGCAAGAGTTTGGCTTGGTATGATGTGGCTATCTCGCACGGGTCCAGAAGTGATGCCATTCACCTCTCCTATTGGTAAGCCATGGGACTTCCCTGCCAAGAAAAGGAAGGGTGTTTTGGGGCCACTTGGCAGCTCTGAGGTCTCTCCACGATCTGGCCAGAGGTCCTTACAGCCTGAGCCATCTGCTGCTTGCAGAAGTCTGCCGCTGGCCTCCATTTCTTGCTTAAAGCAAGGCAGTGAGAGCTATTTCAGCTTGAGATGCTTGGGAGTAGGCTTTGAGAGGCTGATTATTCACAGTCATGCCTCACACTACTGGAGAATAGGATAGGGTTTGTTCCTCTTCAGCTTTCTGATCTGCAATATAATAACGACATTTGTTGGTGTGAATCCCCTGTGAGGCAGTGAGCTCAGAGCCCGTGTGTGAGGTGTGGTGGTGGTGGTCTGTTTGCCTGCAGAACAGATACAGTTTGGGAGGTGGGAGAGCAAACTGTGCCCACCTCATCCCCTGAAACATGCTGCTTTGTCAGTATGTCTTTGGTCTGCTGCAGAGTAAATCTCTTCCTAGTTTTTATGAGCTGCCAAATCCCCTGCCTCCATCTGAACTACTCATGGAAACACACGCTGTTTGTGAGAAGGGCCATGTTTCACCAGGGCTTGGACTAAGTCCCACATCTCATAATCAAACTCCCTGGTGGTTAATGCCTCTTCTGCATGGAACGTTTGGGTTGAATTCAGAGTGGCAGGGCAGCTTCCAGTTTCATTCCACTGATGGTTCTCCAGCCATCCTGTCTTAAAAGCCATGTGTGTAACTTGACTGTGTGCTGTTTCTTGAGTACCTTTCCCGGTACTGTTTCTTTCTAGTCCTTCACTTACAAGTCTCAGGGATCCAAGGGAAAGCAGAATTTTGGACTCAATATGTCTGTATCCCTTTTACCTCTGTGAAGGGGTAGAGATCATTTCCCATTAAGAAACTGTCATTACAGGATCAGTCCCTTTAGACTCAAGATACTACTGTGCTACTTGTGATACTTAATACTACAGAAAAACTCCACGTTTCTCTGAACTTGTTTTCTTCTGCAGCTGTCTGCCAGCCTGCATTTGACACAGGATCAGAGCCATCACCAAAAAAAACCTTTTGAGATTTCTTTATCGAACTAGAACGTTATTTCTGAGAGGCTACAGCATGGGAGTGCTGAGAAATAGTACCTGAAAGTGTGAAGTTGTGGCATTGTGGAGCTGAAATTAAACAAGCAGTGTCTTGATGTGCAATATTCAAACTTTCACAAAACAAGACTCAGTTTTGCTTTAACAATTCTATGCTGGTCTCTCCATTTCCCCTTTCAGTAGAAAAGTGTCTACCTTACATGTTCCTGGCTGCAGCACACATTTGGGTCTTTGCTAGTCCCAGGGACACCTAGGACATGTGTCAGTCACCAAATGTCACTTTCTCCCTCCCCCC
>NW_010294630.1:69491-70950 GCF_000700745.2 Antrostomus carolinensis
TACCAAGTAAGGCTTGACAAGACTATGTAGTGGTGCTCTTGAGATCACACAGCAACCTTCAGAGGCCAGAAGGGCACTACAGGTGCTGGAAGATCTTGTGAATTACTATCAGATAAGTAAAAGAAATCAAGGTAATTGCAGGAAGGGACCTGGGAAAGAAAATGTGCAAGTCAGATAAGTTCATATTTTACCCAGGCATGTTTAATCATTTCCCATGATAAATGGCCACCGTCTGTTCCTCGGTCTCAGCATTGTTATTGCTACAGTGAAAATGGCCACTGTCAGGCACTGAAATTATTTATGTGGCTGGGATAGTCTTTGTTGTCTCTACAGCAATTACAGCCCTTTATTTAGCCACAGATATTTTTGAGCAGATATGTGTTTTCCTGCCCCAGAAAAATAAACAAATGAAAAGCCAAATCTGCACCTGACGCTTCTAAAATTGGGAAGATTTTTAAAACCATCTAAGCCTTTTTTGGCAGGGGGTAGCAATTTTAATTCTGAGACCACATCCCCTTGACATAAATGTGAGCTTAGCGTGAGTGGTTGGAAGTAGCTGGGTGAATCTTTAATTACTTTGCCAGGCCTGTGCTCTTCCATTGCTTGAAGATTTTGAAATCCCCAACTTTAATTTCTGTAGCTGCAGTCAAGCTGGTAAGATGCTGTGCACAGGTAGCAAACCTCCAACACTATCTTCTTTCTCTGTTGCCTTGATTTATTGTCATGTTTGTTATTTTGTAATAAAGCCAAAAGCCAAAACTAATTTGCTTGAAATGCAGCAGTTGGAACACACCAAGTGTTTGTCTTCTCCAAAGCTTCTCATGATCTTTGAAAAAGACTGGAAAATACCTCAGGGGAGTTAAATGGCCAGATGCCAGCAGAAACTTGCAGAAGGGGTCAGTGCAGCAAATTGGTGTTAAAAGAGTTGAAGACTTCATGATATGAAGCCTAACAGCAGTGCTGCATGGTGTGATTAATAACTGCAGCAAGCGAGATGGTGTTTTGTGCCATCTCTAACCTCACTAATCCTAGCAGAAACTCAGACTTGAGCAAGAAGTAAAATATATTGTTGTAGAGAGCGGTCAGTCAAGAGCTTACCAGTGAAATAGTGCTTGGACTAGGATGCATCCCTTTGTTTTGGAGGCATTTGCTCAGTGTTGAATGAGGACGTGGTGTGTCCGTGGTGTCTATGCTGCAGCACTCCCGTGCGTTGGACGTGATTACTGAGAACCACACTGCAGCAGCTGGTGATGCATGGGTTGACCTGTTGGCTTTGGGAACTTCTAAGTACAACCCCTGGAGAATGATGCATTTGGTTTTGCCTGAGGGCAAAAAACAGGCAAGAGGTTTGCATATGCTTAAATCTCTCAGCTGTGACTTTTGCAGCCCAGCATAGGTAAACAGGGCTGTGTTTCTGCATCCCTTACTCCTTAGGGTCTTACTGCTGAAAAACTACCTC
>NW_010294630.1:70976-85006 GCF_000700745.2 Antrostomus carolinensis
GCAGATGTGCCACATCTACATGTTATAAAAATTAAGGTCAATAGTATTGGCTGCTTTCCTGTTTGAAATCTCCTAGGATGCTCCAGTACTGAGAAATACCTAATAATACTGTTGGTTAGGGAGCAGCCTCTTCTGTGGGGTGTAGGATGGCTCTGCTGTCAAGGGTAGGATTAAACAGGAGTATGAAGGAGAGGAGGAGGGTTGCCTGGGCTGAAGTAGAGCAGGAGCTTGTTCTCCAACTTGCTGGACAAGAGGCAGCCGCTGCGTGCTGCTGACTCACGTAATGACCCTGGTGCTAACGCTGTTCCCTATCATTTAATGCAAAAATAAAACTGCTAAATTGAGACCAATTTGAAACATGCGTGGTTTGCTTTGGAAAACACTTAATAGCTGCTGTACTTTAACTCTAGAACTATGATTGGAAAAGGAGGGGAAAGTAAATAGTTTGGATTAACTTAGCAATATTAAACTGTGAATATTGAACTTTCCTGAATTCTACCCAAATGTTGGCACCAATCAAACGGCTTCAGATAATTTGTGAGAAGCAAAAGGTGAAGTTAAGTAGGAATACAACATGAAAAGTGTGTGATTACCTGAATGGAAACCAAAGTGTTTCCAGTACTCATAGTAGTTAGTGAATTGCTTTGAAGGATTTTTCACCCCTTAAATCCTTAGTGCTTTGAGACAGCGATTTTCACACGAGTAGAGAGCAACTTGCTGCTCTGACTGCAGAATAAATTCTGAAAGCAGTGTGAGTGCAATCTGCAGGATTAACAGCTAGGCTGGCTGTAAAGCAGAAATCTTTCCAAAACAAGTTATTAAGAGATCTCATGATTACTTAATAATGAAAAAAGAGCCTACCAGGCCTCGATGGTTCATGGTGGCTGGTTGCCTTTTATCATGCCCAGCCAGAGCCTGTTTTAAGAATGTGGACACCAACCTCTCTGCTGCAGACAGCAGCAGTTCTACAGGTGTTTACACACTAAGGCAGACAGTGACATTGCATCAAAGACTATTTTTCCTTATCCATGCGTATGATGGGCCACGTGATGCTGTGGCAGGTAGGAAAATGCAGAATGGGCTGAGTGAAAGTAGTATCTGCAGTCACAGGGGACATGCAAGTTGTATCTGTCATTCCTGAGAGCTCATCTCAGCAAAATGCTTTACATTGCTCCATGCTTTCTTGCTGCTCACTGTATTGCTGCAGCTCTCTAAAATATTCATTAGACGAGAAGGGGATCACCCTCAGATGATTCTCCTTGGATTACTTGCTGCATTGAGAGTCTGGGCTGCAGTACAGACCTAAATCTGTGTTTTTTTTAATAGAAGTGATAATGGTGACTCAGTATGGACGACAACTTGAATTGGTTATGTCAGCTCTAATGACATTGAAGACCAATAAAGTGACTCTTAGATTGGTTTGGCATTATTAGTCTCATTATTAATTATGTAGACATGACAGCAGCATTAGTGCTAGTATTAGCCATCAAAATAAAATGAAATTGTACTCATAAATCTCACTGATGAGGAATACGTGAAGGATTACAGCCATTCTCCAAAGGAAAGGAGAGGAAATGGAGTGAGTCTACGGTAGGAGTGAGATGGAGGTGGGGAAAGTTTGGGGAAGGAGCAGTGTGCTGAAGATTGTGCAAAGATGGAGCCTGAGCAAAAGGGAGCAGGACTAGGGGTAAAGTCTGCCCTTCCCTGGGTGGATAAGGTTGATTCTCCTGCATGTTAGCAGGAATTACAGACTCCATCACCCTTGAGCCCTGCTGCCTGCATAGTGCTTCTCCCTTCCCATTGGAACTCTGCTGCCAGCTTGATATCTAAGCTGTGAACCACTGCAAAAGGTTTCTCCATTATGTGAGGCTGGGACAAGCACCCTGGCCATCTCCCAGGGCAATTGTGAAAGCCTTAACACCTGTGAAGAGCATGGGGATCACAAGTGGCAGAGACCAATGCAAACTGGGACAAGCGCTTGCCAGGAGCAGGCTATGTTTTGGGTGCTACCCATGGACGGGAGGAAGGGGAAGCAGGCACATCCGTCCTGCCCTGGAGGGAAGGCATGGAGATCCTTGCTCAGCAGAAGAGCTGTCTTTGCTCCTGGGTAGCCCAGCCAGCTCTGACCGTGGTAAACTGCTGAGACAAGGCAGTGAAATTACCTCCTGCTCCTCAGAAAGGCAAAAGAAGAATAATTACACCTCAGAGGGATGCATGGGAATGGCACAGTTTCCTGGGGTGGTGCAATTTGCACAACGCTGCTTGTCTGGGGCCGTGTCTCATTAAAATCTGGCCTTAATGAGCTGAGAAGACTGCATCTGCCAAAGCTTGCTGTTGGGGTCTGCTCTGTGACAGTGCTGACATGGCCATGTCTGGGTGTGAGAGTTCAGGCCTGAAAGGGTTAACCAAGGCTGGTGATGGCTGTCGCTGGTGGGCCATGCTCTGCTTGGGGCTGGTGGGTGTGGGTTGCATCTTGCTCAGTGGTGAGAGTAATGGCTCTATTTATAATGCCTTAAATGAAGTGCATGATAATTTAATTTGTACATCCATTAATGCTATCTACTGCAGGGCTTGTTCTTAATTATATTGCTCTAAATGGAGCTTTAGGCATATTAACGGACTCTCGGTCCTGCTGCCAGGCACAGCCATGTCCATTCCACATGTGGTTTCTTGAGAAGGACTTCTCCATTTCACTAACTCTACTGCCCTGGCTGGAGAGGACTCCTTCCATCAGTCATTGCCCAAAAATCACCTTTCCTCTCAGAAATGGCCAGGAGACAATAACGATGGATATTTCCTTGGCATTGGCATAGGAGATAGGATGGTGTTGACTCTCTCTGCAGGGCCCAAGGGCAAAGGGGTCCTGTGGCACATGTAGCCCCAGAGTTAGGAGCTACCTCAGCTCCCAGAGTTTTCCAAGGGAAACTCATCCTGCAAATAGGAACTGGGCACCCAAATACCTTTGTAGGTTGGCCTAGAGTTGACCTGACTATTAGTGAATTGATAATCTGCTTCTGACATTGGTTCCCGTAGGTATGAGTGGGTTAATAAGCATCTATCTTAAGTCATGTCTTATGGTCTGGTTTACAGTTGAGAAGCCAGCAATAAAGGTGTGTGTTTGTCATCTGCCTGACCCCCAGGCAGCCTTTCAGAAGCACACAGGGTTATTTTCTACTTAACCTCTTGCTCTGAAAACTGTCTTTTACCAAACAAAATTATTCTTTCAAGGAGAGCACTCTGCTTACCCCTGCCCGTGCCTCAATTTGCAATGCTAGGATGGCAATAGTGGAAGGGTCTCTGAGCTCTCTTGTCTTTGGAGATTGCCATGGATGGGAGATCATGTCAGAGCTTCACACATGGGGCTCTTGCATCCTTCTCAGTGGTTTGGCTGGTGTCTGAGAGCAGATATGACCCTGGGTGGACACTGCAGGCTGCATCTTGTCCATTAAAGTCTGTTTAACAATATCAGAAGGTCATTTAAAGATGCTGAAAGGTGCTGGATAAATGTGAGTAATTATGCAAGTACAGGAAAGTCAAGGTTCTTTCCTACAGGCCACACAGTTATTTAGCATTTCTCATAGATGCAGGTATTATTTGCTGTCTGCATTAGCTATTTCTAATCTTTGAAATGAAGCCAGAATTCTTTGAGTCACTGCTTTTTCTGAGCTGATGCTGACTCTTTTGCCCGAGGAGCATTTGAAATCTGCCAAAATGCATGTATTGTTGAAAACAGAAATTGAAAACCCTATACAGGATCTACTGCCCCTGTGAGTTATGAGCTTTCCCAACTCATCAGGGAGAAGAAATGCCTGTTCTCATTGTCTGCAAGAGCTGTGGATGGACAGAGGCAAAATAAATCCTTCTCTCTCCTTCCCCCCTCCCGCCACCACCCAAAACTCTCTCTTTGAGTGGAAAGAAGATTTTGACACAGACACACGCATGCATACACACACAAGCGCTTTTGTGCCTCCCAGTGACCTGCCTGCTTCCAGCTGTCCCTCCTTCCCAGGGAGCTGGAGCTGCTGAGACACAGGAGTCGGGGAGATCCTGTCCCCTCTCTGTGGCTGTGAGACCAAATGAATAAAGTGAATAAGGTTTTGAAGATCCTTAAGAAGTCATCAAGGAGGAAGAAGAGATGGAGAGAGGAGCTGAGGGTGGAGGAGGAAGGAGAGAGCCAAGAACTCTGTGACCCAAGTGGTTTGTGCCGCCTGCACCTCTGTACCAGTGGTAAGGAAATGGGAATGCTCCTTTTTGGCCAGAGATAACGTGCCTGTTTGATATCCATTGCTTATGTGACAGGAGAGCTTCCTACAGCCAGCCACTGCTGTTGTGCTTTTCAAGGGCTGAAAAATATTGGTGGGAGAAGTGGTGAGGGCAGGGAACCTGGGACTCTGGATCTCCTTTATAACCCTTCTCTTGCTTATGAGAGTGGCACTTTGCACATTTGTGGAGTGGGGACAGCAGGGAGCATCTTCTTTCCAGTGTGATGATGTTTGTGAAAATGCAGGGAGAATGTATAGCTCATTGAGGTTTTTGTTTGATATATGTTGTTGCATTTTGATATATTTAAAACTGGATGTTTATTACATATATTTGTGCAACAGAAAAGCAATGGGAAATGGATAAATTTAGGTTGCCATTTCTCTGATGGATGCTTTTGTTTGCAAGAGGGTGATACGACCAAAGTTGTCCTGGACCTAGGTCTGTGATATCCATCCTTATCTTCCAAGCAAACTATGCTATGGCTGTAATGTTGCTGGTTTTAGTCTAGCTATAAAAAAGCCAAATGAGAGAAGCTCAGAACATTAAAAAAAGGGCATTTACAGCATTCATTGACGTGTCCCCAGCACACTTGAACTCTCTGCCAGTGGCCATGACCCAGCAGAGGAAAATATGAAGGGCTATGCACTTAGCCATCACACTCAGCTTCCTTCATTCTGCAGTGGCAGCATCCAAGGGATATGAAGTGCTTATGAAACTACACTTAAGATGAAGCTATGCTTATGTCTAATGTAGGTCACTGTTCTTTTCACTGTCACATTTGGCATTTTGTTTGCAATAGTATTATTGCAGCTTTTGAACACTTTACGGGCTTTCTCTTTTTCTTTTTCACCCATCTAATTCTGTTGAGCTGCTTTTCTTACCTTGTAATTTTAATAATAATGCTTCCTCCCTGGAAGTGTTCAAGGCCAGGTTGGATGTCGCTTTGAGCAACCTGGTCTAGTGGAAAGTGTCCCTGCTCATGGCAGGGACATTGGAACTAGGTGATCTTTAAGGACCCTTCCAACCCAAACTGTTCTATGATTCTTTGCTTGTAGGATTTGATTTGCTTTCATTTACTCATCTATTCACTGATTCATTTTGCCTCCAGTTGCCCAGACTTTCTCCTGTCTTACCTTCTCAGGTAGTTCAAGAGTCTGAGATGTGTTTTTGCCACCATTTTTTTCCAGTGAAATATACTCAAATATTTTTTCTTAAACTTTTAATTATGTTTATTTTTCCATCATCTGTAGTTAGAAATTGATCAACAAATAAGAAAGGAAATTAAAAACTGAAAATATTTAAGTATCAGAAAACAAGGATGCTAGCCCTAAATTGACAGTTATTATTATTGTTAACTCCATGTGTGTTTTACTTTCTTTTGAATGGACAATTGTCAGCTGAGAAAGTTAACACCCAGCCCTGGGCTTTCCTGCTACCTGGGAGTGTTGTCCCATCAGGGCTGAGTTTTACATTCAGTCCACATCCATCTAACCATGTGCTAAGCTTTTGGGTGCTGACCTGAGAGGTTGAGTGCTTTGGTTATTATTTACTTGGTTGGTCTTTTTATCAAAAGCATGACACAGATCTTTTGAACCTGCAATTAATGCCAACCTGTATGGGCAATACTACTTGGGTGACCTAGGTCCACCTCAGCTGGACATACAGAGTGGACCTCTCCATCTGAACTGCATGTCCAGGCTGCTTAGCACAGAAAGGAGAAAAACTGGTGCTTCTCAACCCAAAACAGATGTCTCTGAACCTGTGGGATGAATTCTCTGGAGAGCCTGTTCCTCTATATTGACTGTATGGGAAGCGCAAGTGACTGACTAAGACGAACACATCTCTCATGGGCTGACTTCTATATGGCTTGTAGGGTTTTTGGCACATGAATGTGTGACTATCTAAGAAAGCTTCAGTTGTACTGCCTGGATATGCTTTAGGTGAAGAACCTTTCTTTCACAGTCTGTGCTACACTGTAAGTTGGTTACCTTACAAAGCCTGAGGCTTTGTAAAAAGCTGAACCGACAGCTTTTTTTCCCTAAGCACAAGATAGGCAGTGGGTTAATGCCCCTTCTGCCATTTAGACAACAGCAAGAGAGATGGATTGCCAGAAAAAAAGGCATCTGTTAAGGCAAATGGGGAGAAAAATAGTACATTCCTGCAGTCGGGTTCTCTGCTGACAGTTATTCCAGCCAGTTATATCTCCACAATAAAATGTAAATGAATGCAATCATTTATTTTGCAGCCTGGAGGCCTAGTGGTATGAAAAGATAAGAGAGCATTTCCCATTGTTTATATGGTGGAGGTGGCTCTACTGCATCTGCTACTGTGTCTCCAGTACCTTGGCAGCATCTAAATGTTGCCTTTATTATTAAAAACACATATATGGGAGTCTAATATCTTAAACAGATTAGTATGGTGTTTACAGAAGCATCAGCCAGCTCCCGCTCCCCGCAGGCGCTCGGCGTTCGTGTGTCTTCTTCCAAAGCAGTGCACAGAAAACAGAAATGCTGTTAGCTGGCCTAGGACTGGGAAAAAAGCAATTTGTGCAAAGACAAAAGGCCAGGAACGATGGGCCTGTAACGTGTGCGGCTGTTGCTGGTCAGGGAGATGAGAAGGAGGGATTGAGGGATGCCGGTGAGCTGCTCGTCCAGAGACTGAGGGGAACAAAGCGAGGGTGGAGAACAATAGGACGTGTCAGTGGCATTGGGATAATCTCTGATTGTATTTAGGCATGTTTAATTGGCCTGTCAGTTTTTCACATCATGCATTTTCATAAGAATTCCTCTTTGCCTCTCGTTTTATCTTCTTGTAGCTCTTTGGATTTCTCTGTGAATAGGCTCTCTGGATTGCTATGTTTTTTGTGTCCCCTCCATTTCAAAGCGGTGCTGAGTTGCCTGGCTTTGTGGTGTCTAAGCAGAAAAGCAGATTCAGAAAAGGGGCTGTTAGAAAAAAATCTCACATTATCAGAGGGAGAGATTTGATATGGGAGGAGGTATTGTTGGTGAACCAGATGTTCTCTCTACAGTGGGCTAGGGCTCTGAATATAAACCCACATCCCAGTCATGTGTAATATTCTGGGGAATTTAGATCTATACTGGAGACTTTTTTTGCCCCACCCAGTCCCTCTAAAAGCAGAGATACATTTACTTTTCTGATTTTCCACCCAGTAACAGCTACCTTAGAAATACAGAGCTACTCAACTTACAGGTTAAATAAATACATTCACAGAGATGTTGCTCAGCCTTTCAAATCATGCGTGTTGAACTCCTACCCTTCTATTGCTATGTGATGCCAGACCTAGTTGCTTCATCCTCCCACAGGAAATCCCCCAGGCACATAATTAAAACCAAGCTATCCTTGTAAAGCCACTGGCTGAACTCCCCAGATTTGTTCCTGTATTTCTTGTGGCTTTGAAGTTCAGAAGACTTCGAACTTGGAGGGATGTGAGGACCCACAGAGATGTAACCCTGGCAGACAAAGGAGATTGGGAGCTGCAGTGATCACTGATGGGCTCCTCTCAGAGTCATTCCTGTCCCACCTGCTCCCTGGGGTGAAGGTAAACATCTTCCGATAGGTGCCTGGCCCAGAGTGGGACCACACCAATGGTAAATTCCAAAACTACGTGATCAGGCTATCCGAAGGGTTTGGGTACTCTAGATGCCTTTGAGCCTGAAGATAGCCCTTCAGAATCATCTCATCATCAGGATTTGAGAGCTGGTGCTCTGGACATTGTGGAGCAAAGCTTGTGGGAAGCCAATGGGGTCTCCAAAGGAAGGAGGTGAAAAGATCTGCAGGTGGTGGTGGTGGAGGTCGGGAACAGGCATCTTCCCCTTGCCTGCTCTGAAACAAGCACCTGTACCTCATTCCAGTAGAAAAGCAGCTGCCAAAAGGCTGTCTGCATCCCACTGGCAGGGTTGTTTTCACATGGATTTTGTGTTTTGTGATGACAGCTTGGTTTGTGGCAATTTATCACCCTGCAGGATTGTCTCCTCTCTTTATATTCCATGGGTCTTGTCGTACAGCAGTAAATCATTGCAAAGCTGATAGTTTAGTTTCCAGCCGTAAATTCAGATGCTGGAAAAAGAGATTTGTGTAATCCTGTGCCTCTCTTCTTCAAATGTGACTGTTCATAGAGCTCTGCGTACCTCAGGTGTGAAGATGTTGTTTGGTAGAAGAGGTGATAACTAAAATAGCGTCTTGAGAAACCTCTAAATACGTGCTTGCTTTTTTATATGAGAATGAAGGAGGTGAAGTGATTTGGACAAGGCTGTATATCAGGAAAGGGAAAAAGATCCTTTTGGCAGAGCATTGATCAGCACTAGGCTGGATGTCTGTGTGCTGTACTTGTCTGGTCCTGGTTGTGTTCTGGGGATGGTGCTGGTGCTGCAGTACTGCAAGCAGCAGTCAAGTGGCTGAGCTTTAAACTGCTGCAAGTCCTGGGACAATGTTGAGACCAGGCACCAAGTCATGTTCTGGTAATGGGAGCAGTATTGTTGCTGGTGGAAAAGGGAAAACCTAAGAGCAGGAATTGATATGTAGCTCTAAAGAAGTCAATGCTAATAGTGTTGAGGCAGATATATTTGTAGATAAATGCAGAAGATCCTGAGAGAGGCAACAGGCTGGAGACCTTAATAATCCTCTCTATGCCCGTGCCCAGTGGTAGTGGGTGTATGGTAAATGAAGCAGTTCGTAGTAGTTACACTTGTATTACAAGATAGAAACCAGTCTATTGAATTAGAAAGAGTTGCCCTTTTTCAACCTTTCAAAGTGATTTCCCTTGTGGTGACCAGCAGGAGGAGAAAGCTGTATTTCCTAAGTGGAGCTGGTGCCCTTTCAAAGCCCCAGCGTCTCTGATCTCCCTCTTTGCTACCGGGGTCACAAAGCTGCATTATTTATAGCTCCTCCTGGGCACCACACTTGCATGTCCTGCAGTGACTGTGGAAAGGGAATTGCTGGTGTACATTGGAGGTTCAAAGGTGACTGAGAGCTCACGAATGGTTATGGGATCTCTAACTTCCAGCAGAGACAATTGTACAGAGAAAGCTTTTGATCAAACCAAATAAATCCATTGTCACCAAACAAATTTCACTGTGAAAATATTCTGTTTTGACAATTTCAGAAATTAAACCCTTCTTCATACAGACTGTTTGGTGCTAGAAATCAATTAGCTGAAAATATCCTCTTTAGAATAAAGACAAATTTTTCATGTCTTTGCTCAAGGCTAATATTTGCAAAAAGGAAAAGTAGATGAGTTCCTTAAATCTCTGTAAGCTTGCCCCAGTAAATATACTTCCTTACTCCTAAGCTTTCCATGAATTTCTGGGTGCCTCTTTCTCACCCTTCATATAATGCCAAGCGATAGAGAGTGGCTAAATCAAAGCTGCAGGTTTTGGCTTTCAGAGGACTGGAGCAAGCAGATTCAGTCCAGTCCTTCCACCTTCAGGTCACCTGTAATAAATGCCAAGGAAATAGGTAAGAGTGAAAATGTGTAAGAGGACCGATGGTCTTTTTCTTCAAGGGCAAGTACATGAATGCTTATATGGTTAGAGATGGTGTTCACACCTCACTTGCTTATCAAGGAGTAGTAGAAGCTGGGCAGCTTAGTCCTTTTTGCGGCTGGATCTTGAATTATTCTGTGGATGAGACAAGCACAAGTGAACCTGGAGGCCAACTGCTTCATTTCCTAGGGAAGCAGAGACGTGCTGAATTAACTTCTCAAAATGCTCTCTAGTACTTGCTTTGGCAGCTTTTTTGCAGTTGAATAATAAAAATAAGTAAGCAAAGCCAGGCAGCATAGGAGTTTTGGAAAACTCTGGGCTCCATCTTTCCTCTGATCAATCTGAAGCCCCATCTGTAGAGTGCATCAGCACCAACTTTGGAGCAAAGTGTTTTCCTGTTCATTCACCTAGTGATGGGACCAATCTATTAATAAGGAAATGGAAATAGACAGTGAGAGTTTCAGGCTTCCTAGCTATAAAATGTAGCTTTGATATTGGTTTTAGATGTCAACATAAAATATAAGGTATAGACTGAATAGTGGCCTTTGAAGGGCTGAGTTTGACATTAGAGATTAGAGAAATTTAATGTGGCAATTCCTGGATGAGAGAAATGTAGGGTATTGGGGTAGGAAAGTAGTTCAGAAACAGGGCAAGTAAATGAGGTCTGAAGAGAGTAGATATTGAAGCTGGAGTTCTCCAAGTTTCCCTTGGACAGCAGAACTGAAGTATCTCCCTTAGCAGGAAGTATTAAATTGATGGTAAGTGCTTTTCAAAATACCACCTGTTAGTGAGATTTCATCCATTTTTTAATTATGCCATCATAATCACTAGGATTTAGGCCTTTCCAAACAAGTCTGTAGTTAATTATGGGTGCAGTCAGTTCTTGGAAGAGTGAATGTTGGGTCACTTCTGTGATGGTGCTGCTCTGGGTCTGATAACCATTGGGGCTGGCAAGTCTGCATGTCTTGGTTTTTAGCTGGAACACTGCCCCTACTGTCAAATGGGGTAAGCAAATCAGGCCTTGTGGGAATGGAAAAATGCTTAAAGTAGGAAAAATTAATGCTAAGTTTTCAAATGGACTTATGCATTTAATTAGGACTGGGCTTGGTTCCTTACCCTGCTGTTGGCTCCCAGTCCAATACTGGGCAAGCCACCGATGGTCAAGTTTTCTGCCAAAGTAAACTGCTGTGGCTGTTTTGCAAACAAGAAAGCAGTGCCAGTTATATGTGGCAGTGGATGCAGTCATTAGATTTGATGGTGGAGAAGGATAATTTAGCATTATGTCCTGTAAAAACACAAGCCAAAACTTTCATCTGTGTATACCTAGTAACCTGGACAAGAGCAAGGCAACCCTTCCAGTTGGTTTTCTGCAAGGCAACTTTTCCAGTTGGAAGAGACACATCTGGTTTTGATATAAGGAGACCGGAATACGGATAAGGTCCTCTTTCCCGAAGTAATTTGTTCTTGTGAATGAAACACCTTTACTGCTATTATTTTGGAAAAAAGATTTCATCTATAACAGTTTAAAATGGAGAGAATTTTACTTTTCTTGGCCGATTCGTTCTCTGTCTCCTCTACTCAAACCACACTCGATATGATACAGGAACATTCGTGCAGTGCAGACAAAATGAGTGCCCAGATGAGGTCTCTATAAGCAACCATAATATTAGTCTAGTATTTAATGGTAATACATTTCAATTTTCTGGGGCCCTATGACCTCTTGAACATTCTGCTATTGATTAAGAATACTCTAACTTGGCACTTTCAATCTTTTGCTTAAAAACCACAGTAATTCTCACTGGGTGGTCAATATCAGCAGCAGCAAGTCTGCAGCCCAAACATGATACTTAAAAAGGTACATGTATTTCCTAGCAGAAATAGTACTGATTTTGCATTTTTATTTAAAATTTCCCAGTATAACTTGTCTAAAGTGAGGCTGTTTAATTTCAAAGCGAAGCTGCACGTTGCAGTGTCCGCAGCTTCCATATCACCCTTTTTGGGATGGTGCTCTGTAAGTAACAGTAGATTTGTGCATTATCTTTTAACTGTGCTCACAGTAAAAGATTGCAGCTGGCACTTAAACTGGGAAAAGAGAACCTGCTTAAAAGGGAAGTGACTTTTGGCTCTTGGCATACTAACTCGTTTGGGGCTGTTACAGCTAATTGCTTCATTAGCACAACAGCAATGTAAAATATAGTGAGAAGACTGCTGGGAGTGCGTACATGAAGGCATAGTGTGACCCCATCTAGGCTCACATCTGCAGTCAGCATTTGCAAGAGGCTTTCGTTCTTCTAAGTCAATTGGCAGTCAGAGCGAGTGCCAATACAGCACGTAGAGATAAGACTATTTTAATTTCTTGCTTCAGGAGACTCAGCTGTCTCCTTGGAAAGACTTGATGCCTTGTCCATGGATTTGCAGATTGAACAAACATACTGTACCGTTTAATTATTAAAGAACAGCTTCAGCATTTCCTGGCAAAATAAACTATGGTCTTGGGCTGAATCCTAGTAAGAGTGTTTCACCTGCCAGAACATGCTTCTTACCATGGGCAATAGGCAGTACTACTTTGGTCACTACTATTTGGGATAATACAGCTCTCGTAACCCAATTTCCAATTTTATACGATATTTTCTTGCACTTAAATAGCTGCTGTTACTTACTGCTATTGCAACAGCATTTCCAAGTAAGGATTTGGTTTCTCTTATGCTCTGTGTTGTGCAGAAGCAGGAAAAAAAAAAGATGGGCTGAAGACCAAGCACCCGAGCTTTTGGGTTTCTGTGGATGCTGATAAGACTGCAGCATCACGACTGAAATATTACCAGGGAAGAATATACGAATACTTTTACACGTTAATTGTTGAGAAGTTCGTGTCAGCTGATAAAATAATGATAGCAGGAGGAGATGTCTAAGTAATACTGATAGGGCTCAAGTTGGAAACTCAAAAAAGGAACATAGAAGCGAATATTTAAATTAGCTGTCACCTTAGCTTTGGGACATAATCTAAATGCCATTCACCCACTTAAACTGCAGAAAAGTGTCCATAAAATCCTACACGTTCAGCCTTCCTGCCAATCTAGGGTGTGAATTATGGAGAGGACAACTAGGAAGACATCATCAGCACGTAGCTTTCACCCCTATCCTTCACTTGTCTTTAAATCATCTTCCTTGAATTCTAATCTCAGTCTAATATAGATACAAACCATTAGCACCTCAGTGGTTTGGGTTGAGGTGCAGTCCCCATGAGTGTCACTTTTGAAATGTGAGTGTAGTGCTTACACACGGCTGCACTCAGTACCAGCAGATGCAATGATGAGAACTGGGCATTTCTCCAAAAAGCCTCTTGCTGGTTTCTTGCAGCTGAGAGGGTCGAGGGTCCGGAGAAGTTCCAATTCAGTGAAATAATTGCATATAGCTGAAAATTAAACATTAGCATTTCTCATGACATGGCCTTCTGTGAAGCTGGTGAGTCTGTAAGAAGTTGCACAGGATGTTCAGAGTATGTTCAGAAGTCACCCGTGGATGCATAAAGTAAAAAGGTCTTTCAAAATACCGAGGGTGAAGGTTAATGACTGAAGCCTGTTTGTCTGCTTAGCTGAAGGTAGTTTCATGACAGACTGTCACCTTCATAAGTTATTGTCAGGGTAATTAAACCCAATAGTGCCACATCAAACTTCCCCCTGTGATGTTACTCTGTTGGAGGCTGTGGCATTGCACAGGGGAAAGCTGTAGCCATGCTAATTAGGACCAGGCAAGGTACTTGTAAACCATAATTTAGACCATTTCCTTTTGGGATTTGTCTACTAATAGGGCACAGTTTCAGTGAAACCATTCATTGTTCATGCTGTCACTGGGATAATTCATTAAGGCTAATCAGTTAAAGCAGTACAGGTGTCAGTGTGGGCAGAGCACCTTCTCCCAAACCTTTATTATTGACAATGTCAACACATGAGGAGAGACAAGCTCAGCTTGGCTTTGCCAAGCTGTTAATTTGACCTCACCCCCCAAAATAACAGCAGTTGTCAGCATCATATTTGATTTAACAGGCACTGAGAGGCAATAAATGTGGAGCCGGGGTTCTGTTCAGTTGTTCTGGGGAGGGGTGAGCACCTTCTGGCTGCCCTGGTGCTGCTCTGAGTTGCACAGAGGACGCTGGTATTTCTGTGGGAATTCACACGTTGGGAAGGAGAGCTTCATCGCTGGCACGCAGCATTCCATGAATCTGTGGGATGTCTGATTTTTATAGATCAGCTCATCCTGAGTTTGGTT
>NW_010294630.1:85044-123743 GCF_000700745.2 Antrostomus carolinensis
CGACTTGTTATCTCTGGTAGACTTTTTGTCTCCAAATGCTTTAGTGCTACATTTCACCAATGTTACTTGCTTCTGTGGCTCTCAAAGAGTTCCCAAACTCTTAGGAGGAGATCTGTTGTCTGCTAATTGCAGTGACTTAATATGCACTAGGGCATGAATATTTTCGTGAGATACCTTCAATCTGTCGTTGGCCAGTCTATCTGATGTATTTTTACTGGACAGAGTTGTCCAACAAAATCTGTTTATCAAGGGCAAGATTTTAACCAAGTGTTGTAGTAAAAGAAGGCAGGTTGCTTCATTCCTTTTGTTACTGATATCTGAAATTATTCTGGTTAGAAGTTACTCATGTGCTATTTATAGAGCAAAACCATCTATAGTGAGCTTACTTTGCTTTCTTTTCAAATTGAAGTTGTATACCAGTTAACCAGTTTAATGTAGTCTGATCCACAGTGATGATAAAATGCCTGTTATCTGCTAATGTCTGTTTAAAAGTAGGAACTTTTTGCAGACAATGTGCAAATATGAAATGAAAAATTTAAAAAGAGTTGCCTTTCCATAGAAATCTGCAGGTTTCTCCCCAGAACTTGTTTTATGGGTCTACTCACTGACTGTACCCATAGTCATACAAAATTGAAGGATATATAAACTAAGGCTGGAACATCCTTTAAACTAGTGAAGAGAAGATTAAAATAATCTGAACAAATTCACAAAGGCAGTATTATCAGTATTTAGAACGTTAATGCATTCAACCATAACTGTACCTGTTTGTAAGGGAACACTGCCTTTTAAACCACACTTTAGTATAGTTTATAATTTTTAGGATATGCATTAGACACACAGGATTTTGCATTATTATTCCTGAGGAAGGAAACAAACTCTATGGCAACTTCAAGGGAAACATGAACTAATTTAATGAGAGCTCTGCTTTGGATAGTTTCTGCTCTTTTAATTTTGTTCCGATACATATTGTTAAATGTTTACATGAATAGAAGACTGTTTTCTTTCTTACCATTTCCCACAGTTTGCTATTATAGAAAAAGTGTAATCATTGCCAGGCAGATAAACGCAGCAGTACATACAGACATTCTGGATACTGTATATTCATTAATCACATGGTGTTTTGCTTTATTTTTCTGATACTTGTGTATATCTGTTTTCGTTATCCTCTTGCATTATTTGCAGTGGATTCTGTGGCTTGGCAGAGCCACTTCAAATACCAGACACGATAAATGGTAATAGATTTCCCATTATACAAATGCTTTTTTATTCTCTAAGTTTAATTGCTGCATTTCTCACTCCTCCTATTGTGCACTCTTGATGACCAGTGTCCCCACAGTCATTTCCTTAGCTGAAATGAGGATTAGATTTATATGCAGGAGAGCTGAAAACACGTTTGTTTCAGTATCAAAGAGAAACAGCTGTTTTTTGTAACTGAAATTTCCTCTGAGGTAAAACCAGTTGTCTTGGGACATCCAGGCAATTCCCCTGGCTAGAGGAGTTCTCTGAGCCTCTCAGAGGAGGGAAACTGGATCTTAATATTCAGGTTTATGTCTGAATGTGCTTAAATCCCTGCGATGAATTCGGAGAGAAGACAAAATGGCACAGTTCCTCTGGTCTTATCTGTAGACTGGTGTTTCAGCATTGTGAAAGCAGGCAAAATCTGGTGCATAATATTTTTTTCTAATTGGGAAAAATGTATAAATTCTTTTGCTACTGCTCTGGCAAAATTAATTGGAAATCCATGTGCTCAGTGGCAGTGAGAGAAGAAAAAGCAATCTGGACAGAGCAAGCAACTGTGCGTGGGGAGCTGGGGATCAGCTCCTAGGCTATATAAAAAAATTTAACATTTAGGGCTCTGTGTGATCTGATCAGCCCCCATGGGCTCTCGAAGCAGGAGGAGAGCCCTGTTCCCTGGCCCCATCTTCAGCCCCACATGCATGTTTCTCATGCAGTGCAAACAAGCTCAGGCTTTTTGTCTTCTGTACGAGGCTTTAAATACATACATTACATCTAAATTTATCTATACTTAATATATATGTACATACCTGTCAATGCTTTCATCTCTATCTTAAAAGAAAACAAGATGGAGTCAAGAAGAAAATTTCTCATGCTGTTACATAAAGATTGATCTCTAAAGCAATGAAGGTTTATAAGTTCCAAGAGTCTGTAATTGGAATTCTTGAATTTGAAATTTGGTGTTAGCTCCTCCAGGATTGCTGTTCATGCTGTGCTGCTAACGCTGCCGTGTGTTTCGAGCAGCTCTCTTTTAGCCCTTTCCTTTCTGTAAAGCTTTCTGGGTCAATCTGTGTTACATTTACCTCTGATTCCAAACTTACACCTTTGAGTTTGAATTTACCAAACTGTGTGTGTGTCTTTCCAGGCTGAACAGTGGAAGGGTGACCCAGGTAATTCAGTGCAAAGACTCAGTGGCAGAGCACTGCCTGACATCAAGCATTGGAGGTGAATTATTCAATGTCATGTCTCTTAGGAGCCTCTTAAAAAGGTGCAGCATGTTGCTGCCTGCAGCAGTTGGTCTGTGGAAACCATTTGTGACCCCTAAGTCATCTGCGAGATCAACAGAAATGTTGGTTAGAGAAGGTGTTCAGAGATTTTGTGTTGGTAAACTGCTAAATGGCCATCTATGGTGAAGCAGCCTTTAGCTCTCAGCTATAGACGTGATAATAAAGCTTTCTTCTATACATCTGGAGTTTCCCCATGGGTTCCTGGAAGGCACCTTTAAGCTCCCCTAGGACTATGGTAAGAAGCAGTTGAGAACTGCTTCTGCCGTTGTCTGAACTCCCATAGAGAGAGTGAAGAATATTTTGCTGCTTCAGCTGCTAAAAAGCACTGGCAGAAGCTCAGCTGAGTAGAAAAGGCCAACTAAAGGCTGTGCTACTCCAGTGTGATTTGGGTCGAAAAGTCAGATGAAAGGGAGTAGTAACATATTGGTCAGGCAGAGTCGTCAGCAAGTGTCATTCTCCCAGAAGAGTGTGGGGATGAGCAAGGCTGGGCAAGGAAGGCAGTGAGACCTGATGTGCCATCATGAACTCTTTCTGTGGTCCTTCCACCCAAAGAGAGTACCTCTGATCTTCCCTGACTTAGGAAGTGTGGTGTGAGGAGATGGAGAAGAGCAAGAGGGATGCTGAGGGCAGAGTGTATGATCACTAACACGTGTGACTCAGACCTAAGAAGTGCTGACATGGAGGGGCAAAGTACATCCCATTACCACTGATGACTCTCTGGCCCAGGGGTGCAAGCAGGGGACTGTGTGGTCAGAGGACGATTTGTGGAACCAGGGGCACACAATCCACAGCCCTAATTTTGGTTGAACATGGAGAAAATTGTACCTATGTAAGCTCTGCAGATTACTGTTTTGAGGCACTCGGGCCATGTAAGTCTGCATTTACTTAGTGGTAAACCTCCAATGTTGTTCTCTCTCAAGGCACTGAAAAGTTCAGAAAATTATTCCTTTGGAAATCTGATTGTTGGTGACAGCATGTGAGAAAAGTGAGATTGATATCAGGTTAGTGAGCTAAAGAAAAGAACAGGTAGCACTGCATTTTCTCAGCAAGTGTCTTAAATGGCTATTCCTTGAGTAGATTTACTACACTGTCTAATATATTGTGTATGTATTTCACCCCACTGTGCTGCCCGTATTTGACAGGAGGTAGCTTGAGGACTATGAACTATGTCTTGTCACTGTGTGACCCACAGGATTTTGGTTTTTCATGTCCCCTTAGTCTTAGCTGGACAAAGGGATGTCTTTTCTTTTAGGTGCACCACATCCACGCTGTCATGCTGGCTTTGAGTCCTTGTACAGGTCCTTCAAGCTCCTTTTTGTTCCACAAAGTAGGTCCTCCTGAACATTGCTGGTCCCTCCAGGTGGGTACATTGAGTCTCACCCACACCACAACCCAGATGAGAGGGAAGAAATCTCCACTGTCTCCCACAGTGTGAGCTCATGGTGAGGGTTTGTATGGGGCTGAATTCTCGTGGGGACCCAGAGTAGTCTTGCCAAGTGTGAAGTATCCATTTTGCCTTCCTGTGTAGTTCTACCCAAAATAAGCCTGGTGTTTATTACTCAGTAACCTCTGCCAAGAGCCAGCTATATCCCGGGCTGCCTGCGCGTCCTCTGCCTGCGCGTCCTCTGCTATATACAACAACTTATAAAAACAAAAGCTCCCCAGCAGTTTTGAAGGGGCAGTTATGAACTGCCCCGAGGCTGCTTCATCCCCAGCACAAATCTCCTGGATGATCCATCATACCACTTCTGAAAGCAGGAGGTGGGACTTGGGATACGTCAGGTGTGTTGTCTGGGGAGCTGACGTTCAATAGGTGACTTGTGTGTCCCTGGGATGGTGGCTTTGCTCTCAGGTCTGCAGGACATTGTCGATGGTTTCTATAGAAAGAAAAAGTTTGGGGTTTGTTTGTTTGTTTTTCCCCAGAAAAGTTTCTTTAGCAGGACTTAATGCTGCCAGGGCTGTTGCCAGCACATAGCCCCATGGTACGTGCACTGGTGCTGGGTTTCTGGTGAACTGGTCCCATAAAATAGAGGGCTTTTATCTCCTTTGCTTTGGTAAGCTCTGGATTAGCTCTCTGGTGAAGTGCAAGCATGCACCCTTACGTGCTAAGGAATAATGTTACTTTGCAAATTAATATGTTAATGTAGTACCAGATTCCCAGCCCTTAACAGCAGGAGACTGGCGATAGGTTTATAAACATCAATGAGTGATTTTATTCATCTGGACAAGATAAGACAAAACAACCCCACACTCAAAGTATTGTTGGAAAGGGTCTGTGCCTCCTCCTGCTGTCCCTTCCATCCTCCCCCCAAAAACCCTTCCCTCTTACTCCCTCTGCCACTACTACATAAAGCACAACTCCGTTTCACGGTAATCATCAATTAATTTCGAGGCAGCAGCCCCTTGCAGAGCCAGCAGAAGTGCGGAGGGAGAAGCGGCACAGAGCCATGTGAGCGGAGCGGGAGGCTGTGGTCGGGAAGATGTTTGCTGTTTCGCTCAAGTGCCGGCTCGGGGTGGTGAGACGGAGGAATAAAGGTACGGTGATGGTGGAGTGACTTGCTCCTGCCTGTGAGAGGGACTCGGAGGGGACTCACTTGAACGTTTACTTTTCATTAGCTGGGCAGGAGGAAAAAAGCTACATGATCTGTGATTGATTTTCACCCTTGGTGTGCATGGTGGTACTGGGGGGTGGGGGGTGTGTGGAGGATTATTTTACTTTCATGCATGTCATATTTTTCAGAGGTTGGACATTTTTTTTCTGTTGCCTTTCTACCTGCCACGATTATGATTGCAGTAAAGCAGATTTAGGTGTGCCTCAGAGTCTCACAGGATTTCCCTCCTCCCATATGGGAGCTGTTACTTTGCAGGGAGAGAGGCGCATGGGTGTTTTCTGAACTCTCTGAAACTCTTTGGGTGTCCTGATGTCTGTCCCACCCCTGTGCTCCTTCCAGGAGGGGAGTGGGTTGAAAGGATGAGAAACCTGAGAGGATAACGGGGAGAAAATCAACTTTGAGAGGATTTGAGAAGCAGTACTATTTTAAGTATATGTTAGCATAAATTAATCTGAGACAGGACAGAGTTTCTCTTCTGACAGTCCTGCAGCGTTGCATGTGATGAGAAGTAAAGAAGTTTTTTGCGCCAGACTCTGATCCCCAGGTCCCTCACCCCAGTTTAGTTGTGTGAGTGTCAGATGGGTCTCTGAACCTGTGTGTTGGAGGTTGCTGTGGCTGTGGAGCTGCTGGCTCACGGGGTGTTTGGCAGCCAGTGCTCAGTCCCGTTGCCTTTGATTTTTGAAAGGTTTGCATTTTAATGGAGCCTGGAGCCATGGCAAACTGCTGGGAGCTCTGCTCTCCTGTGCAAGCTCTTACTGCCGGCAGCAGATCAAAGTCCTTTGGCATAAAGGAAGATGACCTGCATTTTCATAGGGGCCTCTAAAGAACAACAGCTTTTAGGGGCTTGGCGTAACTTGGATATTATTGATTTCAGGCTTCACTGAATGCATACACTCAGCTGTTAGTCTCACTTAAGGGAGAGAGACTTACTTGCTGATGTGGGGATCTGCGCGTTGATGCATGGGAACTCTGTCAGGACGCTGGCAGGTACAGAACTTTGACAGCAAAGGGAAGGGCTTGAACACAATGCATGTGTTTGAGGTGGGCTAGACCTGAAATCTGGGGTGCAGTTCCTGTGTGTGACTTGCCTAGTAAGTAAAAAAAAATACTTGCTGAGATTGAAGTTGTAATTCTATGGGACAGACCTGAGTATAGAGCAGGAGCCTGAGGACTGCTACACTTGGACATTGGTTATTGGGGTGCTAAGAGAGGACAGGAGCACGTGTGTCATGATTGCCTTGCTGTGCTCCTTCCTCTGGTGGGGAATGCAGGCAGTGCCAGGTCCGCAGAGGCATCAGCAAGACATTCACTTGTGCTCTGTGCTGCACCCACGGGCACATTCTCCCTGGGGTTACCGTCCTGCTGTGGCAGCCTTGGAGCTGAGCTTACTTCAGATGCTTGAATTTGTATTTGTCATCCTTTGCCTTTGACAGTTTACGCTGATGCTTCTTTGTTTCTTCTCCCCAATTTGGAGGCTTCATGGGCTTCTGTGTGCACTGGAAGGAGTTTCATGTTCTTAGTCAAACAGGGTGGTGCAGGCAGCATTTCTACCTTCTAGAGTAATGCCTGGAAGTGCTGGGATAAAACACAACCCTGGGGTCCTTTTTAACGGGCAGATACCAGGAGAAGATTTGGTGCCTTGTTAGTTTTTCCAGTTCTCTTCCCTTGGCATCCCTTTTTTGCTCAAGCATCCTAAAGGAATTGGCAGAAACATTGTATCATGAGTTAAAAAGACTGTTCTGACACAAGTAAAGTAAGTGTATTTGTGCCTGCAAAACACTGAAAATTCAACTTGAGATTGTAATGAAGGTTAAAAAGTGTATCCCTGTACTACCTGAAAAAGTTTCAGTGGCTTTGGTTGAAGTATTTAGAATTAACTTAGATCACCTGTATTTCTTAGTGACAGATTTAAATGAATCCCTAATCCAATGCTAAACTACTGCTTTGATCAAGGATTAAACTGAGCTGGAATTGGCTTTTTTGGGTAGGGCTTTGAAATGAACAGCCAGAGAGAGATGTTGTTACTTGTCTTCTATATTTTGGGATAGCTGATGTTTAAAGTACATCCCCAAAAGATTGAGCAACAATAAATGATGCATAGGCCCTGTTCCTACCAGAATGAGCCCATTATGACTGGACAGCAGCAGAGGATGGGAGCTGGTATGAATTATACTAGTGATTAATGAACTCTGCTGCACTTCCCATCTGTAAATGTTCAAAAATGAGCTAGATGGTCAGGCCTGGGAAAAAACATTTGTTATTTGGCACTAAAAATCCCAACCACCTTTGTTTTGAAGAGAGAAAAGAAGGGGTCTGCAGAGGAATGTGTAAAAGAGTAGCAGATACTCCAGCCCACAGATCTTTCTGTCCTCTGGTCCAGGCATTTATGTGTCCCTGTGTCCCAAGAACATACTGTGCCCTGCAGTTGGATCCTTCCTAGAGGAGGTACCCCTTCTGCTCAAAGCTGATTGTCAGGTAGTTGTGAAGGTAGCATGTCCATATCTCGGTTATGGTGACTGCTGGTAGTTTTATGTAGTTTTAAGTTTAAACATCCTCACAAAAATGAGGATTGATTTCCCTTTACTAATTGCTTCTCTCTGCTTCATAACAGACACCTTCTCACAGGCTGGCACTTCTTAGGCAAGCTTTCCCCCAACTCTCTTTCTGCTGTATTTTCTTTTCCTTCCCTCAAACTCTGTCTGCTCCTCTCCAGCTAATCCCTTCACTTCTGAGAGAAATTCTTGCTGTCGGTCCTCTTGGATTCCTGGTTTCCTTCTCTTGCTGAGGCCTTGAGCTTTTCCTGGCGTGGGGAACATTCACAGTTCATCTGGAAGGCATTTGTTCAGCTGGCTGGCAGGGACAGGCAGCGCTTCCCTGCCCACAGCTCAGTAACTGCCTTTGGCCAACACTGACTTGTACAGCTATAGGGCTCCTCATTCCTCTTCAAGGTCCCTTGATCCTCTGCAGAAGGTGCTATTGAAAACCCCAAGGAGCAAACAGTCACTTGTCCAGTACAATCATTAAACTTTCCTCAGTATTTGGGGTTTTTCCATTGTGGGTTTTTCCACTGGAAAACAGAACATAAGCTAATGCTGTGGATGCCCCGTAGCAAATGGCTGTTTGAAGGGTCGTTCCCCCCGTGGCTCTGTTACTGCCATGCATCCCACTGCTGTGTACTATACGGCCATGCCTGACATTCAGCTGAGCTCACTATTTGAAGAGTGGTGGTTGGTGGTTGGCTTCCCTACTAGCCCCCAATTACTGCAGCAAATAAACTGTATTTTATAAATAAGTAAACAGAAATGGTGGAGATCCTAAATCATCAACCAGATACAAATGTTGGTCTGAAAAGTAGCAAATGAATCATAGAACCATAGAATGGTTTGGGTTGGAAGGGACCTTAAAGATCATCTAGTTCCAACCCCCCTGCCATCAGCAGGGACACCTTCCACTAGACCAGGTTGCTCATCCAACATGGCCTTGAACACTTCCAGGGAGTAGCATCCACAACTTCTTTGGGCAACCTGTTCCAGTGTCTGACCACCCTCACAGTGAAGAATTTCTTCCTAATATCTAATCTAAACCAACCCTCTTCCAGTTTAAAGCCATTACCCCTTGTTCTATCACTACCTGCCCTTATCAAAAGTCCTTCCCCAGCTTTTTTGTAGCCCCTTCAGGTACTGGAAGACCACTGTAAGACCTCACTGAAGCCTTCTTTTCTCCAGGCTGAACAGCCCCAACTCTCTCAGCCTGTCCTCACAGGAGAGGAGAGTGCTCCAGCCCTCAGATCATCCTCGTCCCTCACTGTTGCTTCTGCTTTCTAAAGCCTGCAGCCCAAGGGAGGGGATGCTTTGGAAGAGCTGGTGAGAACAGCAGATGCCTGAGTCACCAGCAGCACACACCAAGAGGCCTGGACACCACTGCTGTGTCAGAAATTGATTTGAGATGTTCCAGCTTAAAACTTGTTTATTTTTGTCCGTACTAATTCCTCCCAGTGTGTGGTGTGAGTAATGTTAGAGTAATAAAAGTAATTTTACTGTTCTTTTGTCAAAAGCTGTTGTTTGGAACACGCCAGACATAAAAACTTGTAAAAGAAAATACATGTTCTGCTTTCCTTTTACTTACCTGTGTGTTTTTCTGCCTTTTAAGCTTTACCAAGTCATGTTTACTACCTTTTTTTTTTTGTTTGTTTTGTTTGGACTAAATGCTTCCTTTTACTTTTTGTTCTTCCTTTCTTGTGTTTGAATGGGAACTGAGAAAATAGGTAAGCAAAGAAAAACCACCCCCAAAACCCCAGGAGCAAACTAGAAGAATGTGTTCAGAAAAACTATCAAATAGCATGAGACTTGCAATAAAATTATCAGTTTTATCACAGCAGCTTTTATACTGAGATCCAGATTTTTGAAGATACCATATTTGTGCTTGTAGGCATCCTGAGTTGTCCTTTAGACAGAACTTACTGCATATTTGGTGTAGAAAGACATTCAGTTTTATTTCCACGTTTTTGTTGTGAACAGTGTCATGGAAATCAATCCCAGGAATCAAGAACAAGCTCTTGTGCCACGTCTCCTTGTTCGCTGTTCAGCAGTATTGCACCATAAATCATCCAGGCTGTGTTTCATAGCAGGGAGTGTTTCTGCAATTGGGTTTCTGTCACCACTGCACAGCAAAACCTTAGAGTGAAAAGTCCTGTGGAGCATCTATTCCTGGAGGAGGCAGCAGTCATTTTACTGCATTTATCCTCCAGGCCTGGAGTAGCCAGTAACACAAAGCAGTTTTTATTTAGCAGATGGGCAACCAGCACACAGAAAAGCCAGACTTCTCCCCAAAATGCAGCTGTGGTGCAGAGGTTGAGCCCATGGTCTCGGAAACCTAAGGCTGAGTGCAATGCTATAGCCCTCGCTTGGCTACCTTTTCTTTAGGGTGATCATTGCCTCCTAGGATTTACCTTCACCCACGTTTCATAGCAGAAGACATCTTGGTGGCTGCTGCGGTGAATATTTATGGGTTTGTTCCTTCTGCAGCAATGAAAGCTGGGCAGCGATGAACACAGGAAAGCTCCCTAAGCTCAAACCACTGAGCTGGTGATGGCTGTGGTTCCTGTTCTGTCAGCGTGGCTATGCTTCAGCCCTTTCTACGTCTCATTAGTAACTCATGATCAGGCATATTTTATTTATGTCTCCTAATGAAGCCTGTTTTTCAGCCTGATGCTGTAGCATCCCAGGTGACTGTCACCTGCTCTGAGCACTGCACAGTTCCTTTGGCTCCAGCTCATCCCTCATCTTCCTTCCAGCTCCAGCAGCAGAGAGGATTTTATTGGTCTCTTAGTGGGATAACTGAATGAAAAAGAGCCCTTGTAGCCCAGAGGCAGGTGATAAATCCTTGCAGGGAAGCCAGCGTGCAGGACAGGTGTCCAAGGTAGTATTAACCCTTCCTGCTGGAAAGGAACAGCATGTGCTGGTATCCCGAGGGCAAATCCTGCCCAGATCCCACATGTGCTTTGGTTGCAACCAAAGGAATAAAAGCCCACCCTGCCTCGCTGTGTGCACATTAAGTGCAGTCGCACTGGTCCCTTTGCTGCGATGCGCAGCGAGTCCTGTGCTGCTTCTCGAGTGGTTTGGAAAATTCAGGCTTTGTTATCCCTAGCTGTGAACTACTGCAAGAAAGAGATTAATTCCTTGTGCTGCTTGTGCATGCCTATGCATCTTCTCTCTTTTTTTTTAATGAAAAAAAACATGTGGGTTTTATTTTTTGTGTGTTATTAAAGCTAGAAACAGGGGTTGGTGACTCTTTGTCTAATACCTCCCGTTTATGTTCTAGCGATGAATAATTTGTGTGTGCTGAGAGTTTTAATGGGCATTTATGTTCTCTGTAACAACTACCCCAGCTGTCCCAGTTTGACTCTCAGGAAAAGCCCAGGATGGTGAGAGCCAGTGCTGGGGCATGTCAGGGCTAATGCACGCTGGCAGCGCTCGAGAGGGCCCTGGGACGGGAACAGCGGGGACACTGCAGGTCAGCATCGGAGCGGTGCTGGCAGAGCCACAGCAGACTGCAAAATGAGCTTTTTAGACTGACCTGATTCCTCTTTGCATAGTGGGGGTGGGGTTTTCCAAGAAGCGGCTGGTGTTTAGGTGAAGAAAGGTATAGATAGGTGCTTATTGGAGCGGGTGGGGGGGGGAGAAACAAACAAAAAAACCCCAAGCTCCCTAAATATTTTTATTGCCTGATGCCTTTTGATTTCATAGTCTCTTGGCAAGAAAAATGGACTTGCAGTCCAAAAAGACAGGAGGTGGTGTTTCCAGCAAGGCTGTTTGAAACTGATGGAGGGGTTTCTGTGCCCTGGACCAGGACATTTCCCACCAAGCACTGATTTTGACTTTATACTCTTCTTTATCTTAGCCTCTTCCACCCTTCAGGTCCCTCCTAACTGACCTCCAGGCACATCCTCCTTCTGTCCTTGGGCAATGGGGTTTTTATTGATCCTGGATTGTGCATGATTGGAAGCCTTGCAAATTAAAGGCAGAACTTGGCAGGAGGACGAGGAGGGTGTAGAGGCCACACTGATGCCATTGGGAGCATTTGCCATGGCTCCGGCCAGTGGGCTCCCTGTGAAGAGATGCAGTGCTGCAGCAGTGGGCAGCCTGGACAATGGAATCAAGACCTTCAAGAGAAGTCTTGAGGAGTAATTTTAATAGTACTGACTGTAGCCTGGTCATGAATTTGTTCTTACGCTTTTCTTTTGCTGATTTAGAAATATGAGTGGGGCATGGCATGTGGGAAGTCATTTGCTGCTGTACCACTGACAGGTCTTGAACGGTATTGTAGATCCTGTTATCAATCAAGGTTTGTTAAGTGGATGGGTTTGCCCATCGGATGCAAGACCTTGAATATCACCCTCTGCCCCATGTATCCTCTGGCACGGTCAGCCTCTGAGACTGGGAGGTACTGCTAATTTCTGTCTCTGGCTTGCAAGCTTACCCAGGCATTTTTGGACCATGAAGAAAAATTTCCTTGACTCAGATGACATTTAGTCTACTTTATCATGTAGAGAAAAATAAGGCCTTCAATTTGGGAAACTGTAGAAGGTCCGAGTGGTCACTGTTGGCCAATGTGCAGAATGCATGAGAGAAAGAAATACAAATTCAGATGATAGTAGGGTTTGGCAATTGATATTTAACTTCTAAAAAAAAAATAAAACATAGTTCACCAAAGTGTGTAAGATGCAGTGAGCGCAGGGTCAATATAAACAATATTTTAAAAATATTATTGCAGAATTAGCATTATTCTGCTTATCAGCTGTCTGAAGTTTCCCTGTTTCCATTGTGTATGGGTCACCAGAGAGGGTTTGGATGTTAAAACTGTGGGTCTAAAAAAAAAGTCATTATCCCTGTGTAGTAGTTGAGATGCTTTCCTCCTCACTCCTATATGGAGCTGGGTGAGATTTTTGCCTGCTTCTTCTATGTCAGTGAGTAACACAAAGCAGCCTGGAAGCTGGCATTTACAACAGGAGAGGAAATACCTTGATCTCCTCTTCCTCTGCGCCTGTAGAGCTTTTTATCTGTAGCATCTCTTCTCTCCTGTACAGGCATCTGACTTTGCATACTGCCATGTGCCAAATCCCACTTCTTCATTTTATTTCAGAACTGACAGGGGATCTGCAGTAGGTCAGTCTGGAGGCCAATCTGCTCCTGTGCCCCAGGGCTATGTCAAGGAAATTGGTGGGGTTTTAAGCTCTACTAGCTTCTCAGTTGCTCTCATCTCTCAGTGTGGCAGGAAGTACTTTTGTTTTAATTGCAAAAATCCACCCAATTTTGACAGAATTTAAAGTTTAAAATCCTCCCATGAGCACCCTCAGTAAATTTTATATAATGCTGTTCTCATTCCTTGTGAGTCTTAAAATTCAGGGCTCCCACCAGGCTGCTCTGTGCCTCCAGTGTGACATCTGAAGCAACTAGACAAAATTATAACCCTGCATCAGTAAAAATGAATTTTTTTTCTTAACTTCTTTCTGCTATATTCACCTACTTAAAAAAAAAAAAAAAATCCAAAAATCAGGTGCTAGGAAGGCAGGAACTCAAGTTATCTACAGACTCAAGTTACTAGTATGGAATGTTTTATATCCTTGCTGGCAGATCTAGGCTTTCTATCCTGTCTCATTGTAAATACCTGGTAAGGAACTAGGTTTTAATTTCATACTTGGATGGAATTACTTTGAATGGTAATGGATAAAATTAAATGGCTTTATTAACTAACAAAATATTTTAACAGTGCATTGCAGAAGAGTAAGAGGACAAAAATAATGTGAGTGAGGTTTCAGTGTTTAGGCTCTGGTGGAATCCTGAGATGATGATAAGGCTACATATTAACAAGGTATAAAAGTCTGTATTTTAATTTATATTTTTGTAATCTGGCCAAAAAGTGTGTTTATGAGTTACAGACACAAACAGAAAGCTAACCAACGTTGGCTCTTGCTGTAAGCTAAAATTAAGGTTATTTTTCAATTAGTTCCAACAAATCTGGTGGTCACGAGCTGCTCTCCTAATGCAACAGTTGGCTAATAACAAGAAGTGCTTCTCTAGCTGTCTGCTCCCTCCCTGATCTGTTATGCTGGTTCATTTAGCTCAAGTGCAAGGAGCGATCTGTCTCCTTGCAGAGTGTGTTGGGATGGCATCTGGACAGGATCCCTCTAGTCACTTTGGTCTCTGTAGTATGGGCTGGTTCCATCCCACTGTACTCAGGGGAAGAAAAATAGCACCACGTGCCTCATCCTCAGGTCTAAGTCCTGAAGGGAAAAAAAAAAAATTCAATTGTTTTCTTTTAATAAGGCTTTATAAAAACTTTTCTCTAAATGTGCTGCGTTGAGCATCTGAAGCTCCGTGGGTCCGACACACTTGGGCTGCAGTTGTGTCCTTGCTCAGGCTGGCAGCCTAGTGCTGAACTTTTCTCCTTTTCTTGGTTTCACTGAGGGTTACTGTAACCTATTTTTTTGTGAGTCATTTCCTTTTCTCTCTCCCTCTTGCTCTTTTTGCTTTACAGGGTATAGCCAAATTAATTATACAAAGCCACGGAAATCAACAGCACTGTGTAATTCAGGGCTTGATAACTGCTAGTGGGAGGGCACAGGGAAAGGGTTGTGCTCCTTACAGAATCACTGTGTGATTTATCAATCTCCAAGATACCTTGGAGATTTATCAATCTCCAAGATACCTCTCTGTATTTCCTTTTTCACGATCTGATTTAGGAAGCACAGAACTGGAAGGAAACTAACTGCCTCTTTCAAATAAATGGTCTGTCTTCACAACCAAAATGCCCATTCTCATCTAAGTGCATTGGACTGTAGAGAAACAGTCATGAGATAATATTTTCTTCTCATACACACTCTTTTTTCCACTGAGAAAACATGCCTGAGCAGAAAATGAGTGCTTGGGACATTTATCCAAAATCCTGTAGTAGTTTGCTTCGTACTGTTGCCATGATTATGCTGGCTCAGAAAAATCAGCATCCATTGCACTAGGGCCAAACATCAAATAAAAGAATGAAAGCGATTAAAAACCAACACTTGCTGAGATATCTGTGCGTGAACATACCTTTCACTAACGTACCTCAGCCTACACATGAAGTTACTAGAGAGTCAGCTTTTTCTATGAGAAGATGTAGCATTTTCTCAACTGACTGGCATGTAACCAGGAGGAAATATAATCCTTTTTCAGTCAAAGGCTTTGCACATAACTCCTGGGTTTTTTCCCCTCTCCACTCACTTGTATCTTGTTTTCTTTAAAATTTTTGTGAAATTAGGAACGTAACTGATAGGTCTGGCAATGAGAAAGCAGAGCCTTTCTCTCCATCTAATTTCTTCCCAGGACTATTGCAACCCATGTGAGTGGTCCAAGAAATGGAGGTAGTTGGAAGTTTTTTAGTTAAAAGGGAGAGTCAGAACACAGAGATCCATGAGATCTGTAGAGTTTTGATGTACCTGCCACTAGAAACTCCTTCCTGAGTCCAGGATGAGCTTTCTAACCACAGTCAGACTAAAGAGATATTTCCCTTAGTAATAAGAAATCACTGGGTGGTCGGGACATTCACATGAGCAGAGATCACAGTTCAGATCCCTGATGTGCCTGATTTAGATCTGGAGCTGGAATTGGCATCTCAGGTTAGTTTAGGTTATCAGCTATGATATGTACAGCCTCTGTATCATCACAGGAAAAAAAATAAAGTTCAGTTTTTTGCAAGATAAAAAAAATACTTCCCCACTCAGATCTGCTGGCGGTGCAACATGAAATGCATATAGAGATATGAACCAATAACACAGGTCTCTCTTCTTGAAGTAATGCTTCCTCTGCCTGTAAGTGAGGGCTCCAGAGCTGAGCATGGGTTTATCCAATATCTCTTCAGTGATCCCAGATAGAAAATAAAATAGTGGCCAGTTAGCTTACTTAGAAGCCACTGTCCCTATATATTGGCAACATCTATGGTCTTATATCCCAGAGATACTGGCATGGTCTTTTCCAGTAAAGCAGGAAGAAATAACTCCTTTCTGTTTCTGTGTAGCTGAACATTCATGGAAATGAGACGTTTTCAGAAAGCAAGGAATTTAAATAGTAATAATACACTGTCTGGGTTCTTCCTGTAAAGCAAGCATTGCTTCCCTGAGCAGATAATTTCTTATGCATTTTCTTTCTTTGAATCCGTTCTCATGTTTTCTGATGAACTCCCTTCATGCCCTGGGAACAGCTATTGCTTACAGTTTTGTCTTCAAGCGATGATCATAATATTAAAATGACTCAAGAAATTCAGGTACTAGAGCACCTGCATTTATATGTTCCTTTCTAGGAACTCAAAGAAATATAGAGAGGGCATAAAACAGACTGATTTGAACAACAAAAGGCAATTCCAGCATCCCTTGCAGGGCAAATTAAAATTATTGTAGTGTTTGTGATATATTTTTTGGAAAACAGTCAAGAGCTGAGTTTTTGTTGACCAGATTCAGTCTTTGTGTGTCTAGCTAAGGTGTAAGCATTTGGCACAGTGGAGTAGACTGCTTTCAGGTCACATGCAGCACAGGAGATGTGCTGATGGTTAAAGCCTTTGTGGCCATGTCCACCCTGATTTTTGGGAACATCAGGGGGTGAAAAGCCTGAGCAGCCCCTGCCCCAGCAGCCTGTCCATATTGCTGCTGGTAAATGCAGATGGATTAGCTGCAGCCTTGGGCTCATACTCCCTATACTGCGTAGGGACGCACCCAATGAGACAGCAAGAGCTCAGTCCCTTTCGTGCTTCTAGGCATCAGATGAAGTTCCTAAGAACTGAATATCATCAGTCTTTAAAAGCTGTTGGGGGTACACATGAAGAGACCTGGAGGTGTTACCAGTGGAAAACAAAGCTTGTTGCTGTGTTGGTTTTGCTGTCAAGTTGTGCAGTCCTGTTTCATGCAGGTTGAGTGTGTTGTGGAGCTGCTTTATGGGCAGAAGGTACATGGCTCATGTGTCTGTCTGTGGAGGCAGAAGCCAGGCCCGAGGTGCCCTGAGGTGAAGTGCTTGAATCCAATAAGATTGAGAAGAACCAAACCTGGGAGCTGGATGGGGACATAAAATCATCAGGTGGGTGGTGTGAACTTGCGTCATGGTACCTAATTCAAGGACACTGTGACTGTGTTGGCCTGGGATCTGTTCCAAGTCCTGTTTTGTGTAGAGGCTTCTTTGCAAACCCTGCATTGGACACTTGTAATTTGGCTCAGGCCTTTTGAAGCCTTGAAGTATCGAGCTAGGTCTAAGTAAGATTGTCCATTCAATATTGCCTTTTCCCCAGAGAGAGCTGTGAAATCCTGTCAAAGCTGAAGGTTTCCAGAGGCACCTTTGGGTCATAGAGGGAAGTTTGTTCGTGCATGTCCCACTCATGTATGGGTTGGAGCCTGGATCCTCTGTGGTCACTCCTTGGGGGCCCTTCTCAGGTCTATGCCAAGTGTCTTCCCACCACTGCCACAAGAAATGTGGCTCAGAGCAACGTTCCCTGGAGGAAGCCCAACACAATCAGTCTGACTGGTCATTTGGCATGACATGGAGGAACCTCTGTCACTGGCTTTAGCCATGTTCTTGGGAGATGTTGGAGTTACCGATGCCAGGATTCTGCTGCACCCAGAATATTTGCTAAAAAACTCTCCCAATTTGTCTGCCACTTCTGCTGTAGTTTGGGGTAACATGATTGTTTCTTTTTCCAACAGTTTCACTTTTTTCCCCTGTACATAAGCATCAAATGCTGTTTGCTGAATATTTCACGTGTTCTTATTTGGACTGAAGGTTTCTGTTACCACTGGCCCTTAGGGGACCAATTTAGCTGCACTGAACCAGTTTTGGTGTTCAATTCCTTCTTTTCAAAGAGCTGCATTTCCACATCAGTTGAACCCTTCGTATGCTGGCATCTTCCACGCTTCCAGCTCAATGAATGTTTAAAAAAGATATTTCTCCCCCCATCTTATCCTCACACATATGTATGTCTCTGCTGTCTAAATGGTGGGGGGACATGAAAGTCATGCTGAGAAGCGGGGGAGATTTTCATGTAAATGATGTACCACAAGGGACACAACCTCATTCTGGCTGAGTGAGGTTTTATGCACAGAAATGCAAAATATTCAGCCCATGTATCGCCCATCAGTGTTACAGCAAAGCCTCTCCTAGCCAGCAAGTGCCTGTGTAAATTCTGAATTGTAGACTGTGTCTCAGTTCTCTGTCCCAACCTGCATTATGATACCAGCTTTCACAATTGCAAACACGTCCTGCAGCATCCCATTTTTTGCAATGTAGGAATCAGCCTATTCAGACTTTACAGAATAAAGATACTAGAGCCAAAACAAACTCCTGGAGGGGATCCCTGGAGGTGGGGATGCATGTACCCTGCACTGAGTGTGCAAATACCCCTAAATCCTACATATTCCTTTTGGGCCATTAAGTAGAATTCTTATTTCCCTTCAGATTGTAGCATCTGAGTGATGGATTGCAGATCTCTCTGCCTGTTGCCTGCCTATCTTTTGGAAGCTGTGGTGCTGTATAAGCGAAAGATATAATTATTTACAGGTTTTCTTACTGTAGCTATTGGCACAATGGAGTCCAAATGGTCTTTTTCACTGTAGTTGTCACAACCCTTTCTCACTGTAGGATGGAAAAAACCTGATGGAAATAGATCGGGGACTGCGATGTAAAAGTTAGTACTTAAGAGCTCCATAACACACTGGTGTAACATGGCATGGCATCTGCTCTGGGTTGGCTTGGGCTGGTGTGTGGTGTGCTGGGGAGATACGTGTTTTAATGCTGGTACTGTGTAAATTGTATTATACTAGCTGTGTGTTAGTATTAGCAGTGTATTGTAGCCTGTGTGGGGATATACTGTGTGCAGGATGATACAAAATTTGAATGATTGAAATCTCTTCTGAGTGTGACTGACTTGATAGAGCATCCAGGAGAGATATTAGGCATGTTCATAGATTTCCCTTCCCATCTCATACACAGGCTGTTATCCTTGCTGGCTGTGCTTGCTGGACACTGCTGTTCAGTTTTGCAGTCAGACTCGGCTATTTAGACATGGCACCAAAGCAGCATTATTTGTTTGCCTTTTCCATTCCATACACATGTCCCTCCTTCCCTTAAAGCCACAAAGTGAGTGGGGCGACACATGCAGAAGACCCTTGCCTCTGTACTTGGGCTTGGCAATGACCGCCTGGGACACCTTGGTCTCCCAGTTCTCCCCATGCAAACGTGTCTCTGAACCAGTGCTGTGCCAGGTGGCAAAGGAGATGTCAAGCTGATCCCTAGCACAAGTCATCGAGGACTAGGATCCATTTATTTCCTTGTGGTGTATCCTCAGCTCTGGTAGTTGAGTTATTAAAATGAGGCTTGTCAGAGCACCGAAGAGGGTTGGTGGGGGGGGCGGGGTGTGCATCTTTCATGCGGTTTGATCCTGCTCAGCTTGTTAACACTCCGTTGCTTTTGTGATTAATTATTTAATCCTCTCCCTCGGTACTGGGGTATAATAGCACAACCCCCATTTCTGCTGAGATTCACAGTTCTTTGCTTTTCCCTGCAAGTGCTTTGTGCCACCTCGAAGCGCAGAGCAAGGAGGTCCAGGCTGCAGCGCTTACAGAGCCCGTCAGCTGCCCGAGCTGCTGCTCACCCCATGGCACTGGGGCTGTGACCATGAGTGACCATCAGTCCCAGCTTGTGGATGTCCCAAAGTCTGCGGGGAGAGCTGTCCCTGAGTGCCCTGTCCTTCCAACACCACCTCTCACTCCAATGGGGTGCTTGCATCAAGGGGAGACATCAGACAGGACTGGTGTTGACTCCAGATACAGTCAGACACAAGAGTCACAAATCAGAGGCGAACTTGTCAATAGAGGGACTTTATTTGGGGAGTCAGGCTTGGCAGCCCTCTTCCCTTTCTCTTTCAGATCCTTTTGAACAGCTTTCAGCTCAAGTTTTTGTAATCGCTCGGGCATAGCTTCTTCAGCCCTTTGGTTTTAGGGATGTTGCTTGTTGCCTTGATTTGCTCTCTGAGGCCACGTGTGCAAAGAAGTTTGCCAGTTCTCTGCACCCAGTGCTCTGGCCCCTGCCTGTGCATTAGAGGGCCTTGTGCCCGTGGTGGGGCAGGTGTGGGGTGCCCCCCGAGCACACTGCTCTGGTTGGGTGCTGGTGTGTGTTCACACACTGCACGAGTGGGGATGGGTGTAAGGTGAATTTGTGCTCAGCGGATGCTGTGGCTGTTGTTACTGGGGTTGTGTTTCAAAGCGAGTGAGCTGAGTGCTTGCAACACCTGAATCATCGCCTGTCCTCTGGGGTGTCAGGGCCCATGGACAGTGTACAACTGGTAGCCCAGAGCAGGGCTGGCAGGTCCCCCTTGGCTCAGGAAGGCACCTTCCTCCCGCCCTGAGCATTCTTGCCTGCGCTTCCTGCTTGGAGCCCCAACTTCTGGATAAGGCAAAGCCTGAGGACTGAATAATTAGCAAGGAATTAGTTGTGTTTTCTTTCAGAGATGGTCTCGCCTGTTCCTCTGATGTTTGCATCCTTCTCATTTCATCTCTCACCCCACTCCAAACTCACTGTCTGCTGCTGGATGAAGCATTCTTCCTTTACGTTTGTAAAATAGTAAAGTTCCAACTCTCCTCCCCACCAAAGGTGTTGGAAAAGCTGGTTGCTTTATGCTTAGGAAGCTGATGAAGCATGAGCCTGGGTTTCTTTATGTTTTATTGGGGTCTGTAAATTAAATAGAAACTCACAATGATGAGGAAAGGAGCCAGGGAGAGCAGTTATTTGGAGGGAAGACATAATGATTAACGATTTTGCTATACGTTAATTGAAAGTGTTGGAAGTTTTAGCACAAGAACACCCAAAGGCAGCTGGTGCTGGGTGTGTAGAGCAGTCTGTGACAGTCTGCATCACTCACTCGCTGTGTAGGAAGCTCAGTAGTAACTAAAAGGTGTTAAACAGCATCTTTAAGACTTTGAGCCAGATGATGGATACACAAAGCCCCAATCCTCTGAACATCCTCATGCCTCTGTTTTTGAAGCTCAGGTGCCTGCCTGCAGACCAGTTTACTGTCTCCAAATATTGTCTGTGCTGTGGTTTCCCCATAGGTTATAATTTTTTTTTTCAATTGCTCATCCATACCAGATCCATTGGGGATGTTTTACTTCACCTCCCAGGGCTGTACTTTGGTGTAAATCTGTGAAAAATCATCTTTGGGGCTCCCTATGCAGAAGTGGAGTGCAGGGGCACATGTACTCATGACCTCTGCTCGTATGCCCTCACCATAAAACTTTAAATGTGGAGATCTATGACCTCAAAGACCCTGCAGGTGGGTGGCAGTGGGTCCCAGTGAGTCCTAGCTGCTCACCATGGTGCAGTGGGGACAGTCACTGTCATGCTGCGAAGTGCCACTGAGGCCCTCCCTGTCCCTGGGGCCAGATCCAGCTTGCGGGAATGATGTCTCGTTTCCGATCAGAGAATCATAGTGTGTGCCTCCACCTCCAGTGTCCATTAATAGCACATAAATAACCCGCCTGGGTCAGCGATGCTGAGGGTAATATGTAAGCTGGAAAGAATCCAGAGCGGAGGCTGGAGTCGCTGCCCTGGCAGTTAGATCATAGCAAAAATAAAATTCAAGACTCAAATGCCTTTTTCTTTTTCAAATTCAGCCAACTCTTTAAATTATATTGGGCCACACCATAAGTGTAGGTACCCCAGATGTAGTTTTTCCACAACAAAACCAGCATTTTAAGATCCCAGTAACATAACCATTGAGCCGTATTGGTCATATTATTTATTAATAGTTGCCGTTTCAAGCTTCACTTTATACTGCTGCTTAGTCTAATAATGCTCATGGAACTGTTCATGTTACAGGGGAACTAACGTGCATTCTAACTTGTGGGATTCAGAATATCTATAAGAATATGTTTACCTTCTTATTTTTCAAGAAATCGGCAAAAAAATAGTTCTGTAATAAAAAAGTATATTAAGTAAGGAAGTTTATAAAGATATTGTCTATAATGTGTATTTTAAAACCTCACAAAATCATTAAATGTCCCAAATTATTATCAAAATAAATATTTTATTGTATTATAAAGTGCTTTATTATATTCTGCAGTGCCCTGAGCACCTTAGCTTCATAAATAAAATTATTATTATTATGTAGAGCCTTTGCAACGTGAAAATTAATGCTTAAATGCTTGGAGACTTACAAAAATTTCAGTAGGCTTTCTAAGGCTAGTGATAAGGGTTCATAAACGCTAATTTTTCCACTCTTAAACATTCCAGGTCAATGGAGTACAAGAGGAGATGTTAACAAAACCTGTGCTCTTTTAATAAGAGACTGGAGTGTTTGGAGGGCAGTGTACCCAACTGTTACACTGCAGCCCTCTCTAATAACCTCTGCAGACACTGCAGTAGCAATAAAGCATGACAAGATTGTATAATAACTCTGTTAATCACTTTTTCCAGTAACGTGAAGAGAGTATGTTATAGCAACCATCGAACCCCCGCTGCCTTTCAGTGCCTTGGGAAATCTGGGGCAATTATTGCAGTGGACCACCAACCATTTTTTTTAGTCTCTTAACTCACTTTAACTTCTTTCTGGGTTGGTGCACAGAGTGTGTTTTGCTTCTTGGAAGGAACTGGGAGCAGGATACGGCACGTGTGTCTGTCCCACCTGCCTGCCAGGAAAGGTTTTGGGAAAGGAACAAAACCGGTTTGATGCAAAGGCACATTAAATGTGCTCGCTCCAGCTTCCCTCCTGATCTGATCTCAAGTCTTCATGTACATTATATATGTATTTTTCCCCTAGTTTTGTGACCTGGGGGATTGGGGCAGGAAGAAAGCTCTGGGATGGGAGTGCTTTTGCACTTGGTTTGTGGTCAGAGCCCATTGCAGGGTGGGCATCAGTGTCTTTTCCAGCCTGGGGTCAGGTCTCCTGAGCCCTGGGCAGGGTTGGCGGTAGCAACCCTTTGGCTGCTGTGGCTCTGTATCGCACACAGGAGGATCTGCACATCACCACACCATGTTCCCTGGCAGGGAAACAGCTACAAAGTCCTCAGTGGCCAAAGATTCATTATGGGATAACGCTGCAGGCGGTCTCTGGATGGACAGCCTATTGCCAATTAAGCACACAACGGGGAAATTGTGGGTTCTTTTTCCTCTTGTGTAAATTTGCACATCTAATGACTGCTTGGGTAGCAGACACATAAAATTGGGTTGGATGAAGAGGATTCCGAAAGGATGCTACTTGACCTCTGCACCCACTGTTTCCAAAGCTTCTCAGTAGCCAGGAGGCGTCCCAGAAGAAGATAATTAGGCTTGCACTATTTCAACCTTCTCTGATCCCTAAGAAAGAGTTAATTACAGTCTTTTCCCTCTTGCTCAAAGGTGGCTGGGTATTATCATCAGAGCTGTAATTATTCATGCTAATTGCTTATTTGGAGAGGGAGAGGGAATGAGAGAAAGAAGCCTCAGACTCCACATCAGTGGTTAGCAGAGCAGACCAGGTGCACTTCGTTAAGGCTGGACCAAGGTAGCGCAAGGGGGTGGGAGGAGGTTGGGGATGCTGGAGTGTTCCTGAGCGAGTGGTGGAGTAAACCCGGTCCTGCTAATGCTGTCACCTCCTCTGGGACTGAGAAAAAAGAGCATGCACTTCTTGCAGACCTTCCTCCGGTGGAGGGCACTCCGAGGTAATTGTACTGCGGACTGGAGTCTTTGTTTTATGGCTTAATTAACCTTTCCTCAATTTTTTGTTTTGTTTTAAATCTCCCTATGGGGGACCAGGGTGGCTTGTGAGATGCTTGAGGTTTGTGTTGTAAGTTCCTCTGCAGATCTTGTGGCTGATATTTTATTAACTGAACAAAAACTTCTATCATCCCCCGACAGCTTCAGTGTTGGTGTGTGTTTGAGTTAGGAAGGGGATAAGGAGGTGGCGTGTGTGTCTTCTTCCCTAGTTATGGGCTGATTTCCTTTGGAGGCTTATTCCTGTAACCAGATCTGGGGCTTGCGTGTTAAAACCAGTGGATTTAAGGTTTATTTGTTGGTGGCTGAGGGTACCTGAAGTATGATGGTCCTGATAAGATACTTTGAAGGCAGCAGCATGGTAAAATTTAACATGCTGCAGAAGCTGGGACTTGGTGGGAAAACGCTGTGGGAAGCTTGGGCGAACCTGGAGCGGCTTTAGGACGATGGTGTTCCATGAGCATGATAGCACATGCTGGCTTCTTCTTAAGTGACCAAATTGTTGGTGAGGTAGGAGTTTGTTGTGAGAGCTTGAGTCATCTCTTAAGAAGTAATTATTTTATTTTACTTTATTTTTTCCTGGAATAGCAGGGCCGTGTGTCCTGCTTGACTAGGGTTGCAAACGGTTCCTGGTATCTAATCTTTGTATGAGTCAGGGCGGTGATGAGCGATCCACTGTGGTGTGGGTTGTTTTCTGTTGATTTTTCTGTTTTTCTCTTAAGCCTTTGATTCACGCTGGTCTTAAGGTTGAGAAAAACAACTTTAAGAATTGCATTTATAGGTGACATGAACTATGCAGGTTTTAACAAAGTAACTGGAAGGAGCTGCCCCCTGCCAAACGCCTTTGAATGTTCCTCTTTCCTTTTTATAAAAGCCTCTCTGCTGTCACACTTATGGACAGCAGCCACGTGCTGTGCTGAAAGCCAAAGTGGACTGCTCTCTCTTTTAGAGAACTAAAAATTATTATCCTTGTGCTTTAACTTCCTAACTGGCCATAATTCTGTTTTAATGTACTGAATAATCTTTTCATCTGGATGCTTTACTACTTACTTAAATTACGCAGGCTTTCTGTGCTCGTATCCTCTTCCTGACAGGGGAATTAGCTCAAATACAGTGAGGTGGGGACTGAGGATGGCTGCTGTAGGGACTGCAGTCCTACCCATCCTCTGGGGTGGGAGGCAGGGATGGGGAGATGTCCCCTTGTGAGTATTGTGGGGAAGTTTGGATTTATGAAGAGGTTGGAGGCTTGGATCGCTATTCTAACAGGTATTGCATTGCTGAACCAGGGCTGAAGGTTTATTTCAAGTAGTAGAAGGTAGTTTTCAAAGCCTTTTGCATGCTGGTTATTTGAAACACTAGACACCTTCCAGAAGGTAAGGAATCCAGAATTTCCAGTGGTGGTGCAACAGAAATAGCCTTTAGTGAACCCACCACAGTCCATCCAAATCTGGATCCCCTAAAGGTAGCAAATTTTTTACTTCTCTTGAAATCTGTAGGAATTAAAGAGTCTTTTTACTCCCTGAGGTATCTGGCCAAAGTGCAGTGATTTTTTTTTTTTCTTCCCTATATTTTCTGACAATTACCACCTCATCCTTTGCTGTTCTGTTCCCAAGCTACATATAAACCTATATTATCCAATTACTACTTACTGCTTTCCTATGGACCTTAGATCTCCCAAACACATCTTAAATAACGCTGTTGTAGAACATTAACATACCTTTGCGTGCTCCTCTAGCAAGCTTCCTGTGTGCTGCCAGCAGCGCTTGCTTCCTGTCTGCAGTTTATTCTTCTTGGTGGGGCTGCAGGATTATAAATGAGTGTTGACCTTCTTGCACCTGTGTCACTCAGTGGTTCAATTCCATGTGTAAATTGCTTGGGGAGGTCATTGCTTTGGGCTGTAGACCTGATCTTTGCTTTACAGGGGTTAAAGTAGTGGGTGCTGGTGCCATTGAGGAGAGCAGTATCAGAGAGGAGTGTGCTCTGGAGGCTACCAAAGCCCCTGGGAACTGTAGGCTCTCTAATATGGATGTAAGGCATGAGGGAAACACATCTGTCCATGGAGGAACTACCTATGGCAAACAATGCATAACTGTCACAGAGATCCCTCAGTTGTGGGGCTCTGCAAGAGCTGGATTTACTTTGAAAGGTTCAGTAGGCTACGTCCTGTTCAAATCATAAAGCGATTCTTTGATGGATTTGTGTCTCCCCTATTTCTGCTTCGAGATCAAAGTTAGAGTAGACAAGCAGGAGAGAACTCTTAACCAATACTGGATTTTTCTATTAAGCTGTTGCTGGTAGGGAAACAATTAAAAAGACCATCAGATACTCTGCTCAGCATGTCTCTGGTGTAGGTTAATGCTGGCTCTGGACAGACTGGGGATAAGCTATCGCACTGCCATGGTGTTCATTCCTGTCCCCCAGGAGAGGAAGTGATAAGGCTGCCAAGAGCAACTTGTCAGCTTGGTGCTTGATACTGGGAGCTGATGCTGTTGTGTGTGTTCAGTGACTGGAAGGTGACCAGCATGCATCCTAGGGATGTTAACCCCTGTTTTGGTAATAACAATAGTAAATAAAATAAGTAAGAAAAATAATACAGTCTCTCTAAGTGACCTGGAGTGCCCTGTGCTACGAGCTGACCTTGTGTGCCATAGGAAAAAGGATGTAGGATGTCTAATGTAGGGGAGTCCCAGCCGGAGATGATACCATAGCCCTGTTGACATCCAAATTTTTGGGATGTGAGTAAAGAGGTGTGGAGCAAATGTAGAGGAAAGGCTTTGTAAGAGGCTGGCTTTGGGAGTAGAGGGATCAGGGAAGCTGACTCTCCCGTCTACATCAACTATTGCAGTAGTTTGGGCAGTGCTATAATTTTCCTCCTTTTTCCTGACAAAATCCATTAATTAAAAGGCTACATCAATCAGCACTCATTGAGTTTGACAGACCTGAGACTTGATGCTAATTCATGAAGCTGCTCTGCATGGGATGTGTGTTTTTAGGGGCTAGGGCAGCCAGCAAGTCATCATCTATCAGTTGAAGTTCTTGCTCCATCTCCCACCAGTAAATGAGTGAGGGAAAATGGAGGAAGGAGAGTTTACAAAACTCAGCAAGATTACTGAATATCCCAGAAAAAAAACGTGTCTACGTATTAGCTATCAGAACAGCAGAGCTGAGAAAAGGTGTTTGGCTAATGACCAAATTGCACTTACCAAAGAGTACCCTTTTCCATGGTGAGCCCTAGCAGGACTCTGGGCCAGGCCCAGACAGTGTGGGACTGTGTGGCTGTCAGCAGTTTTTCTAGAAATTAACCCTGTGAAATATCCCAGCTACAAATCATTGTCTGCCCGAAAGTGTAACCCTTGTAGCAGGTGATGTTGGGTGGGGTTTTTTCAGACAGTTCCTGTAGCCACACTGCAGGTTAAGTGCTAATTTTTTTTCTTTTCCTTTTTTTTTTTTCCCCCCCCTTGACATACTACTATTTCCTTTCTTTGCCCTCCTGACATTGATGAGGGCATCCCTAATCATCCTCATCCCTGGCAGAACTTTAAAATTCTCCTCAAATCTTTTTGTCATTTTGTCTAAACAGTGACATGCAGTGGTGACATAATATGATGGAGATGTAGGTAACAAGCTTCTGTAGAGAGAGAGACATATGTAGGTACATATGTGTGTATCTATATTCTACTATCACTTAAATGTTTTACTGATTTCTCCCACATTTCTCCCAACTAAATATTCTTGATAGTAGTATCTTGATAATAAATAACCTGTGCTGCTTTTGCTTTGTGCCATGTTCTTTTACCCTGTGTTGCACTACGCACATGCACGCATCCATACACACAAGCCCACTACATGTTCTTTCCTGAGGTCCCTACCGGCTGTAAAGCTTTGCTGCTGCATGAAGACGTTTTGTAAGTCCATCATCAGAAAATGGATGGGCAGTGATCTAGTAGGGATTTGGTCAGGCAGGCCTGGGTGCGAGGCTCAGCTGTAAGCAATGCTGTGTAATCTTAATCTAATCTTAATCCTGCCGTAATCAATACCATGGTGCAGGAAGCTCTTGTGTGAACTATCTTAACCCCATTCCCATCCCTTTCTCGTTGGCTGCTCTGTGCATTCAAAAGGCCTGACTTCAGGGGCTGATGTATATAACTTTTTTTTGTCTTTCTTTACTCTTTGTGAGACTTAATTCAAGTTAGTGCATGAATTACGTGATTTGCTGAGTTTACCAAGGGGAGCTGCAAAGGCAAATGTCAGAAGAGGATCTCAGTTCCTCTCCCTGTCAAAAGGCTGGGAAAGAAGATGGTAAGGGGGTGTCCAGTGCTTCCTGAAGAGCTTGGTACAACTGTCTTTGGTTGGGTTTTTGTTTGTTTGTTTGTTTGGGTTTTTGTTTGTTTGTTTTGGTTTTTGTTTGTTTGTTTGGGGGGGTTGTTTGTTTGTTTGGGGGGGTTGTTTGTTTTTGGTTTGTTGAGGTTTTGGGTTTTTTGTTTGTTTGTTTGGGGGTTTTTGTTTGTTTGGGTTTTTTTAACTGTATGGCAGCTATTTGATCTGGTTGATCAGCTTATGTGGACACCAAAGCAAGAAATAATCAACTGTTCATTGTAGCAGCACCTTCTTTCTTGCAGGGCGATATTGTTACCCTGTACGTAGAGTCACAGAATGGTTTGGGTTGGAAAAGTCTTTAAAGAATATCTAGTTCCAACCCCCCTGCCAGGAGCAAGGACACCTTCCAGGTTGCTCAAAGCCCAATCCAGCCTGGTCTTGAACACTTCCAGGGAGGGGGCATCCACAACTTCTCTGGGAAACCTGTGCCAGTGTCTGACCACCCTCACAGTGAAGAATTTCTTCCTAATAGCTAATCTAAACCTACCCTCTTCCAGTTTAAAGACATTACCCCTTGTTCTATCACTACCTACCCTTGAAAAAAGTACCTCCCCAGCCTTCCTGTAGCCCCTTCAGGTACTTGAGCTTCTCATCAATGAACACCCCCAAGTCTTCCTCAGGGCTGCTCTCATCCTCCACCCAGCCTGTATTTGTGCTCAGGGTTGCCCTGACCCACATGCAGGACCTTGCACTTGGCCTATGTGTGTGTGTGAGAATAAAAATATTAAACTGCATCCTTTTCTGTCCCTGTTCTCCTCCCCCAGCCCCGTGTGTTAGCCATTTTAAAAGGAGTTTGAGTCCAGTACTCTCAATTGAAAGTACATGCTGCTCCCTCGTGGAGCACCACGCATTGCAGGCGAGGCCAGGAATGTAGCACAGCTTTGCCTTCCAGCCTTAGATCGCTGTGTGTAAAGGAGCTGGTCTAGCAGCCTCTGAAACAAGTGATGCTCCTTTCAGGAAGGGAAAATGAGATTTTGCAGGTGATGAAATATGAGGGTTTTTCTTGTCTTTGTTTTCCAGCCAGCCTCTGCCTTGGGATGAAACATGTGAGAATAGCTTGTGGAGCCGGCTTGGCTTTGGAGGGGGGATGAGTGAGGAAGGATGGGGATGTGGCAGTGGGGAGAGGTTTCTCCAGCCTTTTTTGGAGATGAGTTGACCCAGAGAAGCTGGGCTATTACCAGAGAGGAGCAGGAATTGCCCCGAGTGCCTCCTGCTCTGATGAGGAATCTGCTAAATCCCACTGTCATCCAGCAGCTCCTGACTCGGAGAGCTCAAGAAAATCAATGGTCCTTGTCTGCTAGAAGTAGATACCTCTTTGGAGAAAAGCCCTCACAAGAGGGCAGAGTTGGCTTGTGGCTCCTGAGCTCCTCCAGCTCATGGACTCACCAAGGGGCAGCAGGAGCTGACCTTGCCCTTGGCGCTGGTGGCAGTCGGAGCTGTGGCAGTTGCTGGGCTGTCGGCACAAATGTGACTCCATCCCCTCTGACTGTGCCCTTCAGCACTGATATTACCTGGGGGAAAATATACAAAGAAGACAAGAATATCTCTTGTGACCCTTCTCTAGTTGCTTTGAAAGGTCAGATATGCCCCATGCTGTACTTGTGGGTGTCTTGTGATGGCGTTAATAAAAGCTTCATATTAGTATTGATGTTAGAATTGAAAACATAAATTGATTGTTAATTAGCAGCTGAACAGTGGATCAAGCAGTGCTGGTAACGATGCATGGGGTCGGCTTCCCAAGCAGTGTCTGCTCTAACCTACACAAATGGTATAAATACAGACCACGGGTCCTGTCTGCATTTAAAACAGCAGAGGCGTTACTGCTATGGACACATCTTCCTAGCAGATACTCAGCAGGCTACTAGTACTGGAACATTTTGAGAGTATCTTATGTGACATTGCCTGGAAGGAGCTGGAATGATCACGGTGGGAGACAGCCTCTTGGTTGCCTGTTGGTGGTTGCTCTTGGCACTTTCAGGCAATGCAGAAATGTGGAGTTTGAGGCTTTAAAACAAATTTTAGATTTAAAATGATGGGAGGAGATAGTCTTGCATTGTTTCTTTTGATTCCAGGGGAAAACAGTTACCTGGATTAGTTCAGCCACTGCCTCTGGAAACCTGCCTGGAGACTAAATTGTAATGCAGTGAGGGTACTTTTTGGAAGTCCTCCTTGCTGAGGAATGAGCTTCTAGTCTCCCTTAGGAGGTGCTCTGGCTCTCTGCAGAGTATCCTGGGATGGGGGAGACTTGTGCTCTAACTCAAGCAGATCAAGAGCAGATCTGACAATACATGTGAGGACCCACACATGACACATTGAGGTCCCTGAGTCACAGCCATTTGAATCCTAGAATGGAGACAAAGCCAGTGCTGGGTGTCTAGATTGCGAACACATCCTAGACACTGAAGCTAGTTCTTTGGAGAGATGATATAATTTGAAATAGCCCAAGGTTATACCGTGTCTCCGACTGTGGACAGTGTTGTCTGAAGAAAACCCACAGATCATCTCTCCCTGCCTGTGCTGCTGGCTCTCTCAGCCTGTGTGTACGGATATCTGTCCCATGGAGTGGCATCCCAGGCTGCTGGGCTCCTGAGTACTTCCCAGGAGGGATCCGTGGAGGTAAGAGATACTGTATAAGCTGTCTGCTGGTATCAGCCTCAAGATGAGGGAATCTGTAGTCTGTCCCCCAGGAGAAATGAAGTAGTGCTGCTCACTTCTACTGTTTTTCACTTTGCTCATGGAAACCTGTCATGAGGAGACGTACAGCTGGGCAGTGGTCCTGGGGCTGTGCAGTGACGTGGTGGAAGGTTGTCCCTGTCTCCCACACCGCAAGTCCAATTAGATCAAAGTTTTAAATGATGACTGATGCACAGCAGAAGCATCTTGTCCCTGGGAGCTTAATGACTGAGTCATGCTGCCCGTGCCCCTCTCTAGTTTGGGAGCTCCACTTCCTCAGAGGCTTTTTCTTTTTTTTCATTAAACTTGGAGGATTTTTACAGCTACATGGCAGAGAAACAACTGGCAGGGCTGGACTGCTGTACTTCAGCTCTTCCAGCTGCAAGTTATGATCCAAAGATTGTTTCCTTGTTATCAACAGCTTTTCCTGTTGGCTGTTTCAATCTCTATGCCAAAGAAATGCAGGTTTCTCAGTTGCAGATTTACGAAGTGGAATAGCTTACTGGGAAACAACCAGTGACAAATGGTTAGGCTTAGTCAGGGTTGGAGGCTTTCCTTAACTTTTTTTTTTTTTCTTTCTTTTTTTCTTCCTAACTGGAGAATCTTGAACATAGTGAACTGTCTGGAAGCAGTAGTGTTATCCTTCTGAAATAACTGAGCTGCAGTGTACTCACAGAAGAGGTACTTGCTGGGCTGTGGGAGGGTTTTCACTTTATGTTGTGCTTGATATTTTGGACGAGGAGTTTTCAGGAGGAAATCTTAGTCTGTGTTGTTGAGACTGGTTTGTGTGAAAATAAAAATCCATTGCATAACTCTACTGAACAGTCTGAAACGTGGAAATCAATTCAAGTGTGACCAGTATGATTTTTAGGTAAAACTGCGTCACCTTCCCTAGAGCTTCTGGGACTCATTGATGTCATCAGCTCCAGCACTGAAGTTATCTTGAATGGGCAACTCTGTAGTCTGTGGAATACCTCCTGGGGTGGGGGAATAGAGTGGCATTTTTGTCCCCCTCCTCCAATTAAATATCCTGGAAAGAAAAATTTCAGTTGTAAAACTGAAGACAGAGCTATGCCACTGTCCAAGGTGTGCTAGCATCTCCCATGGCCTTCCACCTGATGTGAATGGGATTGAAGAGTAGCTCTTCTGTGCAGTTTTATTAGGGTTTGTAGTTAGCTCTGCCATCTGTCAATCTATCGAGGATGTCTAGTGTGAGTCTGTGCTAATCAGGTGCAATACTAGTGTCTGTATTACAGATCCTCCTCTAATGAGGTGAGGGTAGGTGGTGCATGCAATTAACCTTCCAGGCTGCTCTAATTACTCAGTTTCTGAGCAGATACAGCTTGGATTAGTATGTGATGGCTAAATTCAGTAGAGTGTTGTTGGAGCTGCACGGGCTCCGCTCTCCAGCAGGCTCTTCCCTTCCCTTGTTCCCTTGCATGAGGCAAGTAAGACCAAAGCACGGTTTCATCTTGGCAAAGGGGCTGGAGGAGTTGAATCTGGGCCAAAACCAACTAATAAAGCCAAAACAAACTGCAAGAACCCCCCAGGTTTTGTGTGTTTGAACTCAGTCACAGTAATTTTCTGTATATTTTTTCTTTACCTTCTTATTTTTCCCCAAATCTCTGTCTTATCAGTCTTGGGAGTTGCTTTGAAATGGGACTTCCCTGATTTACACCCCCATCACTCACTAATTTAATTCAAACACAGCTTTAATCCTCTTCTGGCCCTGCTTGAGCCCAGCATTTTCACAGGAGAAAAAAAAAAGCTTATTTCACTGGTTAGTTGTGTTTGTTCTCAGGTTTGCTGACTGGGTGACTAACTTCCTGAGTTTTGGAATCTACAGAAAGGTGGTGTCTGGTCGCTCACAAAAGCAATGTTTAGGGTAGGCTGTACTAGCACAGGCACGCAAATGTGTCTCAACAGCTCCTGGAGTGGAGCCAGCTCCTGGCAGCATCAGCCAGGGCCAAGGGTGGTGGAGGTGTGCTTGTCTAAACAAGCAGACGCTCTCTTCCAGAGGTAATGGGTGCTTATGGTGATGCAGGAGGGACCAGTGGTGGGGCTGCTGGCTGTGAGCTCCAAGCTGGAGTAGCACGAGAGACATCCCAAACTCTGGGCACTGGGGTTGTTCTTCAGGATGCTGTGCAGAAGCAACAAGAAGTGATGTTAACGTCTCCCATCAATCCAACTTTCATTGTAAAGCCCAAAGAGAGATTTCCTGAGGTTACCATGGATGGGGTGACTGAGGGGTCCTTTTCCTTCTGTGTCTTCCTGATAACAGTAAATACAGTGGGAGGTATTCAATTAGCAAGTGAGCTAATATTGCCCTCATCTTGATGGGAATGCATAGGGAACATGTGTTGGCACACTTGGGTTGACTTAGCATGACTGAAGAGCCTCATCTAAGATGTAGAGGAATGCATCTGAAGTTGCTTAGATCTGAACTTGTCCCTAGGCAATGACATTTGCCTCAGTGAAGGCTCATTTTGTACTGTATGTTCATTATAGCTGAATTCTGTTTAAGGATGCTCATGGTACAGCATCCCATAAAATAAAATCAATTACACTTCAACCATCTTATCTCTGCTTAGTATAAAATGGGGATTGATTGTGCCTCTGAGAAGAAAATGCCATCTCATCTATGTCTAAATGTGTTCCTGGTGGACCAAAACCACTTAGAAACAGCTGTAGCAAGAGTAAGTTGCTGGGGCTGGATGGGACCAGGTGCTGTCTCATCCTATCCTCAAAGATGATATGGGAAGAGCCCTATATTGCCTTAATACAGCATCCTTTTTGCAAATGCACTTGAACATCAGTCTTGGGAACAGCCCCAAATGTAATACCTGATCAAATTGTGCTCTTGGTGTGTCAGATTAGCTGCAGATGCAGTGCTAAAGCCGTCTTGTTTAGCCGTCTTAATTGTTGTCTTCTGTACCAGTGGATTCAAAAGGATGAAAAAGATTGAGAGTGCTGGCCCATAGTGTGTGGGAGGAAAGCAGGCTCTGAGTCACTGGTGGTTATTAAATGACAGCAGAATTGAAATGCCTCGAAAGCCCCAACTGTGCACTCATGTAGGCTGCTAATTGTTGATGATCTGCAAAGGCAAAACCCGGACCAAACTTCCGATGAAAGTCTTGTTTCCCTAAAGAAAAAGACAATTAAACCAGCCTTTTCGATGGCATCTCAGCTGAGCTATGAGAGCACATATGACGCAGAAGGCACAGCCTCCCCTCAGGCTGCCAGCTGAGATAGGAAGGCATCGCTGCCCTGGGCCCCTGAAATGCATCTCCCCTGCCTCTCCTGCGGCACCAAACGGAGCTTAGTGTGCTGCCACCTGGGTGGTCTGTGGCTCTTGCGGCACCTTGGTGGTGGTTCATGGTAGATGCAAGAACCAGGTGCAAAGGCTAGTTGTTCTCCTTTTCTTTCTGGGGGCAATGAGTCCCAGAGAGTGATGCTGGAGGGGCAAAGCACTGCTGGATGTAGAACTGCTCCTGCTAGTGCTAAAAGCCCCTTTTCTTTCCCAAAAGGTTGAGGGTCTCTTCTAGCATATAAAGCTCCAGGTTTAGTTACCTGATTGAGAGCACCCTTCTCCATCCTGTGGATCCCTCATTCACCAGGTCTCTTGCTTGCACCGGAGTTGGTTTTAATTCCCTCCAGGCTGTGCTGGAAAGCTTTCTGGTCAAGGCTGAGGAACACTGGGTTTAACTGGAATGAGCTATTTCTACCAGGTAACAGCTCTCCTTAGAGGATTTTGTTGGGAAAATTTCTATAACCTATTCAGTTCTCCTACAACTCTGGTGCTATGAGTCCAGGAGGACTGGAGCACTTGCAGCTCTGGCTGCAGGGACTCAATGGAGGGGATCTGTGTCATGGAGGAGGTGTGCAGGATGCTCCTTCACTGCTGTGTGCTGCCACCAGGCTCCCCCAATGAAAATAGCTGTGCATACCTCAGGTTGAGCCACTATGTAATGTAAGCTTTGTGTAATGAGAACATGTGAATTAGGAGCTTACAGCTTCACTTTAAAATCAGTTAGAAGAAGGACCAACTTGATCTTACTTGCTGAAAGCCTGGAGAGAATCATGGCTCTTCTATCTGTGGTTTAACGTGACTTTTTGCCCCTAAAATTGGTGCTGACTAATTCTGCAAAAAGGCACACCAGGGCTATAGTGCAGTGCCTGGGGATATGGTGGAGATATTAGCAGGTCACTGGTTAAAGCAATGTAAAACTTGCCAGGGCTTAATTTGAGGTCAGAGCCTTGTCCCCAGATGCAAGACCCTTGCTGTAGGTGGGGGGCTCAGACACAAATATGTACCTGCCCCCTGGGTCCTTTAGGCTCACAGTGATGCTGGCTCCTTCCTTGCTGTCCTTATCGACTTGTTCATCTGTAAGAAAACACAATGCTTTCCTAAATTTAGCTGCATAAGGACTGTGAACATTCTCTCTTCTCTCTTTCCCCGTTTCGAAAGCCATCTTAAGAACTGCACAGCGATTTAAATGGCAGCTTGATGGGAATCCATAGCAAATGACTCTGCAATTAGTAAATCTCTCCTATTGTGACAGCTCTATTATTAAACTGACATAAATGCCAGGCTATTAGTCTGCCATCTCCTCAATCCCCATGCTTCCCCTTCCTTGCCCATCCTTTCCACCATTTGATTTTTTTTTTTTTTAAAGTTTCAACTGCTTTCCACCGAGTGTTTCCAGGGAGGGGATGTGAGGTGGCATTTGCAGGAGGAGGAGGAAGGGTTTGTGGCACTGTCCCTTAGGAGTTTTTCATCTGTAAGGCAGGTTAGAGAAAACCCTGAATGGTTGCCTCTCACTTGCTTTGAAACGTGCTACTTCAAAACTGAAGAATGTGAAATTTCTAATTTGCAAAAGTCAAAGTTTAGCCATTAAGGAACTCCCTTTTTGCAAGAAGGTAAAGGAGTAGAGAGGGAAGCTGTGACAGGTAATAGACAGCAATATTGTCTTAGGAAAAGTCATAGCTGTCCTGACGGCAGGGTGAACTTCACAGCTGCCATTTCCTCTGTCCCGTGATATAGTTGTGCATCATCTTAGCCCATAAATCTGCTCTGTCACCCAGGGCTCAGGATCAGGCGATGCTGTAGGCAATGTGGTGAGGCAGGAGCACACAGGGCTGCAAACAGCAATGGAAAAAGAACCTCAAATTTTACCCCAGATGGTGCCTCCATAGTGCAGGTGGGTTGTGTGTTGGCAGCACCCACTTGCACATGCTCAGCCCTCCTGAAACAGCAGAAGCTGCCTGGCTAGGGGCAGAGTAAGTGATAGTGTGCAGAGGAAAGGCTGCTGTGGCATAGGACTGGAGGTGGCAGGAAGGTTTTGCCTGGGGTTTCTGCTAGGGAAGGAAACTGTGTCCTCCTTGCAGTGATGCAACAACGAGCTTATCACATGGAGGTGTCTGCTGGCTGGCAAGAAAATGCTCAGGAAGGTCCCCACCAGCCTGAAATCTGTGATGTCTTGGTTTACAGCTGCTGCTTGGAATGGTGCTGGTCTCGATGGAGAGGTCTGTCAGCCCTGCAGCTCCCCTGGCACCATGGTGCCCTGCAGAGGAAGAGCTGATGATGGTGCTGCCTGGCAGCCTTGCAGTAAATCTGGATGTATGTTTAGACAATGTGTATGTGTAGCTGACCCATTCTCTGCTTCAATGAGAGATGATACTTCCCTGTAACCCCCATACTTTCATCTGGTGCTTGGAGAAGTATATCTTGTAGGTGCTATCTGGGCTATAGGTCTTTTTAAAGAAAACTGGATATTTGGGATTCTATGGACTTTTAACAGCTGAAGTATAAAGAAAGCATCCACCCCCCTCCTTGGCAGAGATAACAAGAAAGTGACTTACCAACCCAAAATCTGAGACTGTTGTGGGGATAAAGTGAAGAGCAGCAAAACTCCTCAAACAGGGATTTTTTTTTCAGACTGTTTCCTCAGCCTCAGTGGCTTAAATATAGCCATTCTGGCGTAAATCAGCTGTGCCACGTAAACACCTACATTTTCTTTGCATCCTATTGCTATAGAAACTTCCCTGAAACCTGGGTATGTGCACAGCTGCTTTGCTGCTCTGGCAACATTGGATGCATTGATGGAGAAGAGGAGATCTGCTGTGGACTTGGCCTGTTCTGGGAAGGACTTTTGTCTGCCACTGCTTTTGGGCTGCTGAGGTATTAAAGAAAACAAAGATCTGCAACCCCTTAGTGCCAGCTGTAGTCCCTTGTAACGAGAGACAGGCTTGCGCCGAGCACGCTGCCCTCTGTTCACTGTGGGTATTTAGGAGGCTCTTAAATACAGTATTATACTCCTAATTATGCAGAAATCCTTCAATCTGGCCTGTTTCATCAGGAATTATGCTCAGCTGTCAAATCCTGCCAAGTACCTTCTTCTTGGAGCAAGGGAGGCTGGTGCACTTGGATTGCCCTCTGCAGAGAGGTGAATACCGGCCAGGAGGCCGAGCTGTCTGGCCCAGGAGAGATGAGGAGATGCGGGGGCTGCTGGTGTGGATGTGCCCATCTTCCTTCTCCTCGCAGTGGTGAGCAGCCGTGGCCCTGGGCACCCACCTTCCCAGGCCTTTGCCCTGTGGGATCCCAGTAAACACTTATGTTGTCTGATGCCTCTTGAGCAAGGGGGGGAGTATTTTTGTGTTTGTCTGTGGGGTTCCTTTGTGGCAGCGCTTCCAGAGGATGCTGGATGGAGGGTGTCAGCAGAGAAGATGGGAGAGGAGAGAGTGGCTTTGGCAGAGGACTGATTTGCACCCTTCTTCTCCAGCACCTTTTTCCTCTGGCTAAATCACTTTACACCAGGAATGAGTCATCCTGGGGATAACTAAGGCTACATTAAGCTTTGTATATTTAATAGCGTAGTTGAGATCACAAATATCCTTTGTGATGGTGCAACTGCTGCCTAAAAAACCACCCCGCAGGCTCGAGACAAATGCTGTTTCTAAAGGCATCTAGTTGTTAATTACCTCAGAAAATCACACAAAATGTCAGTAATTGTTAGCCAGTTATGCCTGGGCCACCACCTGCCCAGCATGCAGTGCTCTCCAGGAGTGTGCAGGTCCTGCACCTGGAATCTCACAAGGAAACTTTAATGCACGTTTTGTGATCTGGCCCTCGGGCATTGCTTGTTGGTTCAGAGCACCTGGAAACCTTATTGCTCTGATCACTTTGATCAAGACCTATTTTCTTGTTGTCCTCTCCCTACTCAACATATATGCATCAACTCTCAGCTGTATAGAGAGCAACCCCATAATTTTCACTCAAATCTCCACGTCCTATTAAGCCTTGCACTGCTTCTTAGCAACGAAATAATAGTTGAGTGAAAGGGTTTTAGAGTACAATATATTTTAGAGAATAAATATTCTTAAACTACCATTCTGTAAGTAATTGGAGAGAGTATTTCTGTTACAAAAAACTTTTTCTAGGGAGCTCCTTTAAACCTGTAATGCCAGTTCCTGTTCTGCAGTAGGTCTGGTTATTACTGTGTCAGGGATGTCAGCTGATGTAAAGGTGGGAGACAGCAAAACTAGGTTTTCATTTCTCTTCTTACAGCTTTCAGAAAATAATTTTCTCTGTGCTGCTTTTTTTTTTTTCTTTGAAAAAAAGGGGGCAGTCACACCATCTTCTTGCCAAGTGCATAGCTTCAAAACTTGTTTTTCTTGGCAATAATTCATCTAGTGTTGATTCTGGCCTGGATTCTGTGTGTTTGTCTTTGTGGAGTAGTAAGGTTTGCAACTGTGAGCCTTTCAATATCGTTCCCAGTGGCCCTTGTACAGAAATACATTCTTGAAGTAGGAGGAGTAGCTGTGGAGAGTGAACTTCTACTGTAGTTCCTCTGCCTTTGAATAACAGAAACAGTGTCCAGGAAAACACAGGGAAATAAGTTATTGAGGGAACAGCTCTGCTCTAAACTTTATAGCAAAAATTAATAAATCTCTAACTTACATGCCTTATTGCACGCATAACTACAGTGTTTCAGCAAGCAAATGGCTGCTGAGGTAGCAGAGAGTATTACACTTCTCATGTGTAATCAGAAGGTGCAAATGAGAAGGTGTCTTTCTCATAAACTGGGTCACTGGGTTAACAGAGTTTTGAAAATATCCCCTCCTAACCCATGTTGTTGATATCTCAGCATCCATCTGGATTTCAATACTGTCATATGCCCATGATATGTATGTCTCATCTGCTTGCTCTGAAGGTTTTCTCCCTTAGTCGAGGAAATACTTTGTGTGATAGAGATCCC
>NW_010294630.1:123772-125546 GCF_000700745.2 Antrostomus carolinensis
ACAATTCATCTTCATTTGAACACTAAATATTCCATTTCTCTAGCTAGTGAAAGGCTTGATTTAAGATAGTGGCTTCATCACTATTCCAGGCAAGGCTTTGAAAAGGCAAATATTCAGTTGAACTTTACACAAATTCACTTTTTGAAAACTAGTTGAGCTTTTGATGTTTCTGTGTCTGATACATGTTCCCTGGACTCCTGTGTCTCCTGTGGCTGTGGGTTTGACTGAGACACTCTTGTATGGGTGGTGTTTGCACTTTCTTGCTGGGTTTTAGGATGTTCCCTTTGATAGTGGTTCAGCTGGAAGTTCTAGGTTTTGGGGGAAGAAGAATAGGGGAAGCAGTTAAGGAGCTGTATTTGCTGTTCTATCAAGAGAGATTAATCTTGTCCCTAGTTTACAGATTGCTAAAGTTAGGAACTTAATCCCAGGGATTTGAAACTAACTGTTCTCTAGGAAAAGATGTCTTTCTCCTTGGCAATCCTAGAGAAAGCTCGGATGATGCTCTCCTCTTCATTAGACACTCTTGTAGGTGGGGATGGATTCCTTCCCTAGTGCCTTCCTGAAAGGAGCTGCTCTTGTTCTGAACAGCACTGCTCAGCCTTTATGATATAAACCAGCTTTACTTTTCTTCCTATTAAAATGCCAAATACTTCATTCTTCTCCCCATCCCTTTTAGGTCCAGGTGCTCTATTGTATTTTGGAGTTACGGCCTGGGTAGAGTGGCTTGGCAACTAGCGGTGTGGCCTTCCCCGAGCTGATAAAAAGAATTATGAAAAAATGGCCATGACCTGATTTTATTAATCTTCAGTTGTCTTTGAATGCACTTTTTCTCCAGTTCCCCTCTTTCTGAGAATTCGGGGTGACTCTGCCTTTGCTATTAGGGATCCTCCTCTCTCTCTTTAAGTGCATCCCTCCCAGAGGGATGACACAATCAAGCCAAACCATTTTTCTGCAATAATGCAAATCCTGTCTACAGGAGGTAGTTAAGAATACCAAGTAAGTTTGCTTGCACCCTGTGAGAGCAATAGGTTGTAGTTGTTGTTGTGGTTAGCAAAACGAAAGCAATTTCTCTCCACTTAAATGGGAGACAGTTGTTCTGTCCACTAGCTCCTTTAAATCTTCTCCCAGCTTAATTCTTAGCAGCTGTGTCCCAGCCACCCTGAAGTTTGTGAAGTTTGCTCTGGCTTCTGTGGGATAATGATTTTTCTACCCACATCCAAATGACACCGGGTACCAGTTACAAAAGGAGAATGGTAAATTCATCTGTTAGCTGCTCTCTCTCTGGCGAGATTTACTTCCATCAGGGATTTTTATAGGCTAATGCTGTGTCTTTCGTGATGGGGATGTGTGGTGGAGGAAATTTATTGTTCCCTTCCTAATAGATGGCTGTAATTTCATTTCGGAACAACCACTTTATGTGCGAGAAAGCGATTCCATTATGCCACTGCACAGCGTTGGGAGCATCTGTGGCAGTGGGGGCATTTGGATTAAAGAGAGTAAAGGCTGCACATCTGCTGCCCTCCACCTCTATTCACAGAACACAGTGTTAATCCTAAAGAAAAGAGAGCAATTAGCTTGTAAACCCTTCCTGAACCCACTGGAAGATTAGCCATTTTCAATTAAAGCTTTTCAGCTGTAAAGATAATGGGCTAAAATTTCCAGCTTTTAAAAAATACTGTTATTGACCATGTGGTTTTATTTCTGTCAATTTACATCCTTTATAATTAGCTACCCTGGTATAATTAGGACCGCCTCGTGCCCTACCCTGTTCCCC
>NW_010294630.1:125590-127495 GCF_000700745.2 Antrostomus carolinensis
CTTCTGGCCTGTTACAACTAGCACAAATCCACTTGTTGTTTGGACCCACGCTGGTGATGAGCCGTCAGCAGTACTTTTGTAGGTTCCTGTAGCTCACATGTAAAAGGATAAACCTTTACATACCTCTATGAGCATGCTGTAACTGCTCCTGGGGAGGCTGGATGGGAGGAGGGAGGATGATCCCATCTTGCAAGCCTGCAATAACAAGCTATTTGCAGTCCCTCGGGGAGATCCACACACTCTAAACCCAAAATACTTCTTTATATATCACTGGTCCCAGCACTTGGGGGTTATCTGGAGCTGTGTGTGGCTCCGCTTTGTCCCAACTTGGGAGGTAAAACTTCACAAGCTGGAGCTGGAGCCAAACCAGCAGATGGAAACGCCTCGCCCCAAAACACACGGCTGATCAACTCTGTCCAAAGGCGTCTGCGTGTTTGAGCACTTCTGAAAGCTGCATCACTCCTCGGGGTGTCTGAATAGAGCTGGGAGCCTTCCTGCAGCAGCAAGGGAGTCTGACCTGGTTTTACCCCGTGTTGGAAAGCTGCACGCTGACCGCCGCATCGTTGCAGTGCCTTTTGGGTCATCTTTGTTTGCTGAGTGTGATCTGCTCCCCCCGTTTCCTGCAGCGAATGAATGAGTGCAGCGCTGGCATCACTCACCATGGCCTGTGCTGCAGACCCAGTGTGAGCTGAGGGGCACAGGCTGGAGCTGTCAGCAGCTCGTGGCCTCATCTACGCTGATGACTGTGCTGTCTTCCCTCAGCCAGGTATCCCTGTCTGCACTGCACGTGCCGCCTTGCATCCTGTACTACTGCAAGTTAATGTGTTTCAGGGGGCTTGTGGCTTTGGTCACTACATGTGACTCTGAAACACAGCTGTGCTGTGCTTCTGGTAGTGGCTGTGCTACATCTAAAGAAAAAAAAGAGGAGAAAGGCTGAGCTTTCGGGGAACGGTTTGCCTATGTAGGCTGAGGTACCTGACACGGAAATTAAACCTCAGGCCATGGACAAGGACTTCTGAATGAGGTAAGCTCTGTGAGCTATCTGAATGCAAAGCCACCTGGAGCTCTGACTCCTGGTACAACGTGGGCCGTGCTTTTTCTGAGTCACCAAAATTGTTGGCATTGCTCCTAGTTCCTGGCTGTCTCCCATGCAGACCTTAGCCAGGTCCCACCTAGCTTTGCTCTTCTAGAAGAGTTGCACAGTGTAAATACCACAGGGTAGCGCATATAAGTGGTTATAAAAGCCGTTAAAGCTTCTTCTGTGTAAGGAGTGTGGCTTGCTGCTTGGGATCTCGCTAGCCTTATGCTACTGATACTAACATGGTCTTTTTGCAGTCAGCACTTTTCCTGCAATTTCTTTGTTGACATGCATACGAAAATATGCCTTGGAAAATATTTTACATCTGAACTAGTTAATACAGCACCTTGGAGAGAAGGTATCCAATGCAACAGAGTACAAATGAAGCCTCATTAAGCAGGAATTCAGTGATTCTGCTGAATGTCCCAGCAATTAAATTTCATCTCGATTCATATGCAGGTCAGGAGAGTTTGGAATGAGAATAGAGGAAGCAAAGCACTGTGGCTCCGTACTATGCAAATTAGTGTTAACATGGCATTTCATTTATTGTTAATGCATTGTTACACTGCTACTCATTGAAAAGAAACTGTGTGACAACTGTTAAGACTGATGACCCACTTGCTTATTTTTCCATCTGCGTTGGCAGCATTGCCTCTGAAAAGACCAGTGCCAAGATAAATCTTTTAAGGGGAAGATGCAGAGATTTTTCTTCCCGCAGAGAGGAGTGGAATTGGATGCTGACTAAATGTTAAGACTTGTCTTTCGGGCTGTGGTAAGCTGTAGCGTTGCCTCTCTCTCTTCTTTGGTGTGAAATGTGGCATGGCCCA
>NW_010294630.1:127522-134439 GCF_000700745.2 Antrostomus carolinensis
CTGGATCCTTTTGGAGCAAGAGGAACAAGTCTTCAGTCCCTACTATTGCAAAGACCTGAGCTCTTGGGGCATGTAACATAGTAAGGGGTTCAGGGATGCTGATGTGCTTTGAAGTTTACCTGTTGTGGGGAAGGAAGGTGAATACTGGCTGGCTGCTAATACAGAGACATCACTATTTTCATTCTTGGCAATAAGAATAAAATATAAAGAAGAAACAGTATTTCTGCTGAAGAGGGGAGATCACGAATAGACCTTACCAGGGCAGCACTGGTGCTGATATTGAGGTGCCAAGTGCAGCTGCCACGTACTCACTGTAAATTGGAGTGGTTTAATGACCTTAAACCTGGGAACCAGTCCTGTCACAGAAGAACTTGGACACTAATTTTCCCTCCAGTTTTTTAGTGGCAAACTACTGTGTCATTCTGGTGTGTTGATCATTAAAAGCTCAGAAAGTGGGAGCTATTGGGCATTTTGGTTTCCCTCAGTTGCATGGTGCTGCTCTTGGTCTCCATTTCTGCATGATTCTTCCATTCACACATAGTACTTTGCTGAGCTGGTTCAGTGTGTGCTCAAGAGGATTTTACTTGTGTCCCAAGGCTGTTTGATATCTGCTAGCTACATTGCTATGGAAGATTTGGAGGGGAGGAGGGAGAGTAAAGCCAATTAGGAACATTCCAAATGGGAGTGTGTGTTTTGCCCAGGAACAGTGCTTGTTCTGTACAATACAGCCACAGAGGTAGAGATAAATGGGAGAAGTATGTTCTGTCTAGCTGGAAGTGATGGACCCGCTTTCAGATGCTGTGCATACAGCTTCCAGAGCTCTGCTCCTTTTGAAGCAAGTCATAAACTCTCACCTTGCCCTGGAATGGCTGGTGGTTGCCGATAGATCATTAACCTCCTGCTGCATTGCTTATTGCTCTGTCTTGTCAAGCTCATCTCCATTTGGCTTAAAAAGACATCTGAAAGCTGAGATTCACTTTTGTTGGGATGACCTCTGCTAACAAGGTCCCTGAATGAGCTCTTTTGTGTCATTAGAGCTGGCTGGGGAGTAAAGGATCTCATACTTTGCTGCAGCCTATTTGTCTTCCACTGTGTCTCTTATCAGCACTGGAATCCCCAACCCTGTAGTGTCCCATTCTGATTACCCAGATCCAGAAATCCAGAGCTTGGGGTAAATTGTGGGATTTCTCCTAATGTTCAGTGGCTAAGAAAAAAATGGCATAGCATATATTCAGCATTAAGGGAGAAAGATGTGCTCCATGCTGCCCTGAGGACCAGCTCATTATGGTTAGCTAGGGCAATAGGGCTGGGGCTGCTCTTTGCATAACCTGAAGTACGACTGAAGGATCCATAAATACAATTGCTCTCCAGAGCAATTTCTTCCTCCCACGCAGACTGAGCATTACAAGTTCTTTTACCAGGATTTTGGATTCGTTTTCACAACTTCAGATCACTGACTGAGGTATTAGCTAAAAAGGTGCAGTAAGAAGGAGCTGCCTGGAGGAGGCAAGGTAACCATTGAGGTTAAACCCAGAAATTCTGGAAAATGCTTTGAAGCAGTCTGAGACTGTGCCTTGGTGTGGGCATGGCTTGCAGGGATGATTCTGGTGACGGTGCCTGTTATTTATGGCTCTTGATTCCTGTTTGAAAGGCCTGTTTTACCCAGGGGTATGATGTCCTCTGGCAGATGGTTGCAGAAAGCACAGACCTGACCCTACGGTTCATTCAGAAAACCCCAGTAACAAGACAGACAATGGGGGAAGGGAGGTCATGAGAAGGATGAGGTGTGCATGAAGTCACCATCAGGACCGTGGTGATGAATGTTTTTGTGGATCTGAAAGGATGTTGTACATAAAATTGTTAAAAGAAACCACTGTGACTACTGGAAATGGCAGCATGCTCTTCTCATTTGGGTTTTGGTTTAGAGTTTTTTAAATTCACTAATCTGTGTAGCTGTTTCTCTTCTGTGACAGTCCTTCTTGTGTAGTCCAGTCCCTTAAACTTGCTGCTGTTAGTAATGATGATGCATCCTGTCTCCTTTGTTAGCCCAGTGACTTGACCCTTGAGTTTTACTCATGGACATGTTCTCATGTGTTTATTCCTCTTGTTCCACAAAAGTGTTTTTGCCAGGAACACACACTGAGAAGCCAAATGTAAGGCATCAGTGAAGCTGTATTTGCAAGGTGAACACACAGACCCTTAAAGTTCAGAGGACAACTGTGCTCTGTCATCGGGCTGACACCAGCCAGTGAAGTTTTTCAAGGAAGTTATAGGTAGTTCACTGTTTGTTTTAGTGGAGTATGTTGACATTTTCCTGGATGAAGTTGAGACAAGATGTTTTCTCTCCTCTGTTTAGCTAAAAATTATCTGAATAACTCACTTGGCTTTTAGTTGCTTGCAAAAGAAAAGGCCTGAGCCATCGCCGGTTATAATTTCTTACCAGGAGTCTGATCGAGAAGACCAGACTGATTTGGAGAGAAAGGACCCGTGCTGTCCCAGACACAGACTCACTGACTTGGTTGTAAATTTAGCAAGTGAAAATTTATCTACATGGAATAGGGAAGAAAATGTCCCCTGCTGTTAGGAGGGACGGAGATCTGCTGAGGCTGGCCAGGGACGTTGGTCATTGGGAACAGGCCAAAAGTTTCTGTTTTTAAAAACTGGAACTTCCAGTGACTACAGCTTTCAGCATTGCTTCTTTCCTGAACCTAGGGATGTTGGTGTACAGGCAAAATGCATAACAGGGGAATGCTGAAGTGCTGGTGGCACATGGAGAAGAGGTCACTACAGCACTTCCTTCAGCCCATTAATCACAGCTCTGGCAGGCATCCTGCATTCCCAGTGCTGTCAGGCGATGACACATGCGGATGTCTCTTTCTGAAATGGTTAAGCAGAAAAAACGTACAGCAACCATTTTATTGTGCTCTGGTGATGGAGGGAGTGGGTGGGGGTCTTGGAAGTACCTCTGGCAGTGTTCTTTGTCTCGATGCTCTGTGTGGGTGCATGCAGCAAGGGTTCTAATTGCCTACTGGATGGGTCAATTTATCTTTCAGTGTTCATTACCTGTAATAAATTAATGTTTAGGACTGTCTGGTGGAATTTGCAGTTAACAGAAGGAATAATAAAGGACTTCTACCTTTGACTCCATTATTAAACTGTTTAAATACCCTTTTCTTTAAAGAGTTGGGGTTGTTTGTTTGTTGGGGTTTTTTTTTGTTTGTTTGTTTGTTTTTAAGTCCATTCTCCCTCTTCCATAAAAATATATCAGTAAAATAGTGTGTTGCATTTTGGGTCTGTGTATGAAAACCAGGGCATCTGCTTAGACCAAAGATGAGCCCGGCTGCAGGCCTCAGGCTGGCATGCAGTTGTCTGGGGTTCCTAAACAAGCAAAACTACGTAAAATTGGAGCAGATGAAATGGAGCAAATGTGCAGCTGGTGGATAGCTGGGTCATCGGTTGTGAAGTGTCTTCCACCAAGAGAGTGATGGGTCTTCCTCTTGTCCCTCCTCCTCTTCCCTGTCCACTACAACCAAAAATCAATCAGGGAAGTGTGTAGACTGTCCAAACCCCTTGATTTTGCACAGAGATGGGTTGGAGTTCCTAGTAAAAACCATCTTTCCCAGTAAGACATCTGGAAGCACTATGTCTGCTATGCCAGAAACAAGCCTTGACAGGGTGGATGAGGAGGGACCCTAAGCAGACCCCTGATGTGCAGACGTGTAGTTTTAAATGTAAGAAGTAGGATAGGGAGAAGGAGATGGCAATGTAAAATCTTAAATTAAGATCTGAGTTTAAAAGAAGTAGAAAGCATCTGCGTCAGTCTCTTCTAAACCTTCCTTAACCCAAAGCAATTTCTGTTGCTATTAATATGATTTTTATATGCGGTTAGAACTTTGGTGTTTCTCTGTGCACTGTAAGTGTGTGTGGTTGGGTGTTTTTCCTCATTGTTCTTCTGTGGCTGACTGTTCATTACGTTCATTCAGCTGTCTTCAGAGTCCCCTGAGACTTCCTAATGCGGAGTGATGTAAGAACCTCTCCATGTTCTCCCAGGCTCAGAGCATGTTCAATGCTAAATGGTCTGTTTCAGGATCTTGCTGGAGTGTTCCACAGTCCTGTGACTTCTGACAAGGATGCTTTTGGATGTGGTTAAATAAGTAATGGTTTAAATCACAAGAGCAAACGCCTGTCAAGCAGTGGACTAAATCATTGATATTCTGAATAGCTTGTGATCTTCCCTCTGCTGTTCTCAACCAATTTAGGCTATGTAAGGTTTGCAGCTTCAATCCTACTGAGGTTCTGGGAAGATTTGTAAGTTAGCTCTGGGGAAAGATACATTAAGTTCAAGAACAGGACAGTATGTGTTGGGTACAAGAAATGATAAACCAAGTGCCAGTACACGTGTGTGCATGTAAGGGTAGCTAATTCTTACTTACAACAAATTATTTTTTCTTAAATGTTAGCCTCTTCCTGAGGAGAGTAAATATCCCTTTTTCTGGTCTGGTGGCCTTACTGACTGGTGTTGCCTCTTTAATTGTGTGGGTGAGAGCCAAGACCCTGTGTGGATGGGTTTCCAGTAGGGACCACCCAGAAGCTGTTCTAGCCATGGACTGTCCTCAACCCGTGCTGTCTTTCAGCTCAGCATTTTCTACCAAAGGGGAGGCCCAAGAAAGTGTTTCCTACACTCTCTTTACTCCTAGGATGGAGTAGTAGGAGACTGGTATGTGCTAAGAAAGCAGAACTGAGATTTTTTGTTTGTTTGTTTTTTCCCATGGAAAGACTTTTTTAACATCCTCCTCACCCCCCGCCTCCATATTAACCTCTTTTCCCAGTGGGCACAGTGTCTGGGTAAAGACCAGACATTTTTAGGTGAGGCTTGCACATAGTTGGTATTGCCAGAGCATAAAGTTAACGTTAAGAGGTACAGGAGGATGTACTGAAGAATCAAAGCTCTACATACTGTTCCTTGAGTTTGTCAAGCCATAGTTAGGTTGACACCTCATGTTCTTTTATGACGCCTATACATTTTGAGGTCATAACACATCTTTTAGGGCTGCCTAATTTTGTTGCTGTGTGCAGTGCTTATTTTGCTTCCCGATTAGAAGCTCAATTTGTTCACTTCAACTGGTTTTAATATAGTGCTACCTGAAACATGAAGAAAGTGTAATGTTTATGGGTTTTGGCCAGAAACCATGGAGTAAACATCTTTATTCTCTCCAGGCTCCTGGCGCACTGGGCTCTTGCGAGTCAGCTCAATGAATGCTACAAGCAATTATGGGTTTGAAATGCCAAAATGCCTCTTCTTTTTCCACCAGTAGCAGAGGAATGAGGCAACTCCATCCAGTTGTCTCCCACAAAACCAAACAGCTTCAACTATGTAGTAGGCCTGCTCTCTCATACCCTTTCCTAATGCAGCAGTTATTCTGGGAAAAATTTTATGGTGATTTAAATGTAAATGATTGCTTTTAGCTTTTCTTTGAAACATCCTATTGGAGATGTCCATTTCGTGGCATCCAAAGCAATGGACTGTTCTCAAATTAGCAGTTTCTTGTTGTATTTGTGGTGGAACTGGAGATGTTTTTTTCCTTTAAGATGAGATTTCTCTGTAGCAGAAGCATTAATAGCTGTGTGAAAAGATTTCTAATTACAAATTTTGTCTCAATTACTAATTAAGTCTATTGTCAGACTGAACAACTTCTTGAAAACAAATTATGGACCAAAATATCTCTTTTGTAAGTAGGTTTTTCTTACTTAGTAATTTTATTGCTTTTGTATGAGTTGTCTGCGCATGAAACAGCTGAGTTCAAACCAAAATAGAGATGTTGCTGCATTTCAGTCCAAGCAAGAACTCTGATGTGAGGCTGCAACCTAGTTCTCCTTCTCCATGTGGACCAAGCAGACTTAGGGTCCCCAAGTTTGCTAAATTTCCTACTGGCACATCCAAATGTGTTCAGGTCCTTTTGATTTCTCCTGATATGTTTCCTACAGAAACAAGGCTTAACCTTGCTGCCCCTCCATGAGCATACTTCTAAATTTGTAACCTTGACCCCTTTCAGCCAAATCTAGTAGGAATCTCAAATGTGACTGGACCCTCCTATGAAAATGCAGATGGCCTTTGTGCCTCACACCATGCTTGTCTTGCTCTCTCTTCACCATTTGTGGGTACAATCTTGCCATTATAGATTATACCAGTTCCCAAGGGACTACAGTGACTATGGAGAAAACTGCCTTTTGGATATAAGCCACGGACTGGTTGGTGCAAACAAGGTTTGTGTCTCACAGCCGGACTGAAATGGGGAGCTGCATGGTGCTGCACGTGAGATGCAAGCCCTGCACGCATCCTTGCTGCCTTACCTGCCATGAACCCAGGGCTGGGACGGTAGTATCACTCTCATGCTCTGTATCTCTAATGCAAGCCAACCTACTTTGTTTTTCATTTCAATAGCAAAGGAAGCAGAGACTGGTTTATTACAATAATTTCTTTCCAGTTCAGTACCCTATCTCCACCCATGGTGGTGGACCAGCTGTTTCAGAGTAAGCCATGAAGCATCCTGTCCCAGAGGGCAGGACTCCCTGTGACCCAGCTGGTGACCAGAATTGCCCCCAGAGCCTCCTGTCACTGCAGTCCATTGATTGCCCAAATCCTAGCACAGGGCTTGTGTGTGTTTTGCCAGGGACAGTTCCTCTGCTCTTTCTAAGAAAGGGTTAAACTGAGTTTTCAGAAAATGCTGTAGGCAGGACATAAGACTGCAGCTACATACTCCCTTACGCTGTGTGTGTGTTTGGGAGGCAGTGTAATGCTTTGACAGCAGCTTGACATTGCCTTGAAAGGTGCTGGAGGCTCTGCAAGCACTTGCCAAGAGGGGGTGGGGGAGAGGAAAGTGTGTCAGGCAATACTGCAGTCGCAGCCTCTTCTTGCG
>NW_010294630.1:134641-136477 GCF_000700745.2 Antrostomus carolinensis
CACAGACGGGTTCAGGCAGGAAAGGGCCAGCACATCTCCATGGGATGATGTCCGTTCTCGACCCGCGAGGCGTGAGGTGGAATACCGCTGGGAATGAAGTGCACGCTCGACATTTGCTGCATCTGCCGGAGAGTCAGGGTTCGGTGGCTGCCTCCCCTTCAACCAGCTGTTCTGTTTAATCACTGAGCTTCTAACTTTTGCTTTGCAATGCCTGATGGCCAGTCGAGCCGAGAGAACTAGCACGGGATTTTTAGGACCAGCTAAAAAACCCTATATCCTTCATTTTCCTATTTCTACATGGGACTGGCGAGTCACACTTTAAACAGCCATGTAAAGACATTTCTTTCTGAAGGACTGGCACGTTTTTGAGTTCTCACAGACTGGACAATTTCCTTTTTATTTTCCTGCCGTGAGGTGAGGAGCAGCGTGCGTGTTGCAGCCCTGCGCGGCTGTGGGAGGCAGCCTGAAAGTGAGCCTGGGCTGGCTGGAAAGTGATTCCAGTGCAGGCAGGGAGAGAGAAAGGAGCGGCTGAAAAAAGCTGTTGTAATTAGTTGAATGATTTGGTAGATAACAGCAGACATGCTTTGTGGACTGAAAAAGGATTTGCAGTCAGACTTCGGTGAGTGAGCCTGTCTGTATTTTCTTTTTTTCCTTCCACCTCCTCCAGTAGTTTACTTTTGTTTACTCTGATTTCCTTAAATATCATTAACAATTTCTTGTGCTCCTTTGAAGGGGATTTTAGAAATCCAAACCATTGTATACAAACTGTCACTTAATTGTTTTGATTTGCAAAATATACCTCTGCTTCTCCAGAAAGAATTTCTCCCTGTGACCACTGGAGAGTACCCTTCAAGCTGCCTCCCTCCTTCCCCTTCTCCAGCTGGAAGATTGGCAGACACAGGGGCTGTTCTTAAGGGACCCCAGATATTGTGGAGCCTTTATAATGGTTTTGGGTTTTTTTTAACACCCCCCCCCCAATCTAAATGTAACTCTCTTATTTTTCAAGATCAGCATGTGAATGGGCTGAGCATTCAGCAACGGTGAATAGAGGGCTCAGGGGAAGATGAGGGTAAGGGACTCTGCTGACCATGATGGGATCACTGCCATCACCCCCACCTGCAGTGTAACCTACTGCTACCTTGTCTAATAAATATTTCAGCTCCTGCTGGAGAACTGCCATTTCAGTAAGCTGCTAACCTCTGTTTTAGAAACCTGGGGTGAGCAATTCACTATTTATGTGGAGTACAAAAAAATCTGTTTCATTTCTCTATAAGAGTGGGTAGATGAGTGTAGAAGGGCACTTTTACAAAGGGCAGAGTCACCAAATCTTGACCCTGGGATTACCAGAATGGACAAGCTCTGATATTTCTAACTGGGTGCAATATTCAGGTACTTTGTTGCATGCTGTAGCTTGGCTTGTTGCAGCTAAATAACCTGCATGGAGCTTGCTCTGATGCAAGCATTTCATTCTGAAAGTCAAGGCATTGAAGCTGGAAATACAGAGGTAATTTATGGTTTCTGAATCATTTTACATTGCCTGAAGTGATGTAGTAGGACTGACTTTGTCCTCTCCTTGGCCCCAAGGTGCCCTAAAGCGTGAACCAAACTTTAGAAAATTTTTTCCTCCTTAAATCTAAGAGGTAAAATAAACCAGGTGTAAAGCAGCTTAGTCTGGCTGCGTTGTCTAATCCCATGGATGGTGACTAAATGCAATGTTCCCTTACTGTAGCTGCACAGCAAACAGTGGTTTGGGAACTGTGGCTTATTTTGAAGCTGCCTGAGACATGGCGATGAGTCCTGGTAGGCAGAGGGAGTCTGATTTAACAGGGCAGGAAT
>NW_010294630.1:136498-147846 GCF_000700745.2 Antrostomus carolinensis
CAGCTTGGCAGGAGCTCCCATTGCTCTTGGGGCTGAGCCATGAGCTGGGCCCCTAGCTCAGAGGTGGCTGACACCAACTGTGCTGGAGGGCTCTCCTGGATGCCACCGGCCCCAGTGGCGATTGTTCATCCAGTTCCTCGAACTTATCACCAGAGGCATCTGGTGCTTCTTTCACACAAGTCACAGTGATTGCTATGTTGCTGTAAATGGTGGTGATGTCTGTGTTGGGTGACCAAATGAGAAATATTCCTGATCTTAGCCCCATCCCTTTCTTGGAGAACCTTGAATCGACTTGATGTGTAGCTCTGTCATGTAGAAGGGAATGGTGAAGTCATTGAGCTGGTGAGGAAGCCTTCTTCACCCTGGTATCAGACCCTTACAGCTTGTACTGGTGGTGCTTCTGAGGCCCAAGGCCATGATCTCATCCCCAGTAGGTACTGGTTTCCTCAGCATTCCACAGATGAGGCCATCCTTTACAGCAGGCACAGAGACAGAGAGCAGGAGTGGGCAAGCATCTCATCTTATGTCTGCCATCCCTTTTCTCCTTAGTTATTTTAGTGCATTGAGAGCACTGATTACAATGCATTGGGTTTGCTTTTGCTGAGGCTCAGTGAAGCTCTCTTTTGGTCACTCAACTGGGTTCTTAATGTGGTTTTTCTTCTCTCAACCTGGCTTTTTAATGAGATTCATCTCCTCATCTGTAAATCACCTGAGATGGAAGCAATAAAGTGAATTGCTACTGTATCACTCATTTTAGCATTTTAAGTGTGATGAACAAAACGAGAAACCAGTTAGATTGTTTCAAAGAGGCATACAAATGCCTCTCCGAAGTGCTTCCAGGGCCCACTACCATTAGGATCTTGGTGATTTCTTTCCTCTCCTCCAGCCACTCTTGAAAGTTTTCTGATGGAATATGTTAATAATACCTAGCTTTTATCTGTCCTTCAGAATGGAAGAGTCAGAAAATGCAAAGTAGTGGTGGTGTTTTATAGAAGATGGGAGAAGCATTTATCTTCTGGTTACAGTAAGCTTCTGCGTGGCTCTGCTGATCCCAGTGTGATAGTGTGTTTCCACAAGAGACCTTGCAATCTTGCAGCTGGAGGACTTCCCTGAAATGCTTTATGGACTTTTTGAAGTCCAGGAAGATCCTATATGTTTTGCTCTAGCAAACTTCATGTTCAGTTAGTCCTTACTGCAGGATCACTGCAGGAGTGGGCAGAATGACGGAGCTCATATCTCCTTCATGCTGCTCCAGGTGACCAGCTGGGGGTCCCATCGCAAACCAGTCCAAGTTAAATGGTTAACTGACTACAGCAGAGGTGACTTCAGAAGACCTTTTGTATTTCAGATGTACACATTTGGGTGACTTTTTTTTTTTCTTTTTAAAAATATGGTTTCTATAGAAGGTAAAGGAAAAGTAAAGATAGTAGATGAGGATGTTCAGTGCTTTTGTCTTGGGGTTTGTTTGGTTTTAGGATTTTTTGTTGTTGCCATTAGAAGCTATGCTTTTAGCATAAGTGAGATGGACTCTCTGCAGACCAAGGAGAGCAGCGCAAACTTCCTGTGCTTTCTTACTGACCAGCAAGCTGCACCCTTTATTTGCAGGGTGGGAAAGGCCAGGAAAAAAGACTTGTTAGTAGATCTCTGTCCTTTCCTGCCTGTTTCCCCCTGGTTTTCAGGGGATCAGCTCCCATGTTGTGTGTGCTGTGCTCTCTCTGCGATAGCCCCAGATCTTCCTAGCTTGCCAGGTAGGCAGGGGGAGAAATAGAGAAAAAAATGTCTGAAAGATATAAACTAATATGGGTGGCTAGAATGAGGGAGGAGGAAATCTTCATAGATAAATCTCCTAGGAAGCAAGATTTTATCTATCTTATTGAAGAGTTTATCACAATAGTGCTATTTAATATAACTGCTGCTCATCAAGCTGCTTACGTCACTTGTCAGCTTTGCCTCGGTGGCAGCAAAATGAAAGATTAAGAGAAAAGTAACTGGGTTGTGTGTACCAAGACAGACATCTCTGAGTCTGGAGCTGAATCATAGTGATCTTAATTTCCTTAAGCCAAAATTGGTCAGAGACAATCTGTCTGGACCATTCCTCTGCCCTAAGCTACTATCGGCCATACCTATGGTATCCTCCATCCACCTTGCATTTGAACACATCCGTACTGGAAACACCACATCAGCTCAAATTCATTCACTAGACTTAAGTATTAAGGAAAAGCTTTCTGCATCTGCAATTTTGGTGCAATTGCTTCCTGTCCTAACATAGATGACAGATTGCACCTTCTCTTTGTGCATCACTCTTTTGGATGTCTGAAGACAGCAATAACCCTTTTTCTCTTCTCTCTCTCATCAATTTAGTGTAGCCAACTCATTCTTTCTCCCAGTCTCAGAAGTCATGGTCTTCTAGATGTCTGACCAGGCTGCATTGATGCAATCTAAATGAACTCCAGCTGGACCATGTGTTTCTTGAACTGTTCTACCCCAGCATGGACACTGCACTCAAGCTGGTGCTGAGTGGAAAAAAACCCAAAAAGATGATTTTGCAGATCTGCAGGCTGCCCAGGGAGATTGTGGAGCCTCCTTCTCTGGAGACATTCAAGACCTGCCTGGACACCTTCCTGTGTGATCTCATTTAGGTTCCTGCTCCAGCAGGGGGATTGGACTAAATGATCTTCCGAGGTCCCTTCCAATCCCTAACGTTCTCTGATTCTGAGAGATCTTGCAGACTATACCCATTTTTATATGTACGGGGTGTTAGCTTTTCTTGCATATGACATGGCACAGTGGAATTACATTTGGTTTGCAATCCACACTATCTGAAGAGTCCTTTTGTAACTGTCACTTAAATAGTTTTTCTCCATCCTTGATTCGTTTGATTATTCCTGCTCAGGTCTGTTAGCTTGTGAGCACCTCTGCTGAACTGTATATTTGTTTTTTCAAACATGTATGAATCATTCTCAGTTCAAAATTTACTTCCCAGCCTGCTTCTAGTCCCTCATAGCTGGTGGCTGTCAGTAAACTTAACAAGAGCAATCTTGTTGAAAATCTGGAGTCTTACCAGACTGAGGATGGGTCCCCACAGAACTTCATTTAAGACACCCATCCCTTCTGATAGTGAACAAATGATGAATTTCTCAGTGTGTGGTTGTCCAATCAGTTTTGCATACCCTTCATAATCATCTGTATCCTGCTTCCCAAACGTAACATGTGAATCAGTGTCAGAAGCATTTTTAAAATTCTGATAGGACAACTTGCATTTTCCATCTATCCAGAAATGTTGCTCTGTCATAGAAAGAAATCGAGTGGGCATGACTTATTTGTGGGAGATCCAAGTTTGCGGTGAGTCCTCCTCGTTTTCTGTTAGCAGCTCACACACAGATGGTCAGTTCCAGGAACTGAAATAGAAAGTGAAGGATTTGTCATTCTCTCCCCCACTCTGATGTCACTTCTATTTGTTTTGTTTTGGTTTTTTTTTCAAGTTGAATATTACATTTTGCTCTTCTGCAGTCTTGTGATGTCTTACCCATCCTTCATGAGGCCTTAAGGGTATCTGCTGATGGCTTTAGGACTTCAGTGGCTAGGTCTCTAAATTTTTGTTGACTACATTAAGTATGAAGGAATGGTTCTACACAGTGGAAACAAATTCTTACTCTTTTCTAGAGATGACCCATTCCACTAAAATTGTTCTTCTGGAAGAAAAAAAAGAATAAAGTAATTTCCTACAACTTTTCATGGCCTGTGGAAATGAATTATCTTTTCATTCAGTTTTTCCCCTCCTGTATGGATGTTACAGAGCTTTTTCTTCTCAAAAGATTGTGCTCACACACATCTCATTAGTCCACATTTGTTAGTAGAATGATGTTTTTCAATGCAAAGGCCAGGCAGATTTAATAAAGGTGTCAGTCCAAAGTGTCAGTTGAGGTTTTCTCTTCAGCACTAACTGTTGGAGTCCAGTTTCCAGCCCAGACATTTACCTCCCTGCCAACCTGCTTAAGAAAATCTCATTACTGCTGGAAGAGATGCACTTTGGCTTTGAGTGACCCATAGCAGGGGACTGACTTTCATGTAGTGTGTTAAGTCTTGTTTTTGGCTTTGTGTCTGAATTCGTTATTCTTTATACTGTTTGTTCTGTTTTGTTAATCCATATAAACCAAGGATAACTGCACTGCCCAAGTGTTTATATATGTTAGGGCATGTAAGATTTGATTGATTTTGAAAGTGGACTGTTAAAATTGATACTTGTATGTGGATGCCAATTTTTATTGCTTGTCATATTATCTACTTGACTCAAGGATGGAAATCAGGCAGTTTCATCAGGTCAGAAAAAGGTGTTGGGCAACTTGGAGGGAAGAGTACCGATGCTTTTGTGTTTAGGTGTGTGTAGGTGTTGCATGTGTAGGTGTTGCAAACAAAAGAAACAATTAAAGCTAACAAGTAATAGGAATCAGAAAGAGGTGTTGGTGCACAACTGGAGGAGAAAAAGTAGAGCAAAAATAAATATTTAGCAATATTCATCAATTGACAATTGAGTGCTACCAGGCATAAGAACATTTAAGACTCTTTTCAGCTGTCAGTTCAGCTACTGCATAATTTTTAGCATGTGAGTAATCCCATCAGGGTAGGCATAGTCTTAAGCCTTGATAGGATAGGACCCCCAGGTCATTGTACGGCTGTCTACTCAAGGTGGCAGAATACTGTTTCAAGACAAGTGTGCTTACGTGGGAGTTAGGAAATTCTGGTTCTGTGACAGTCTGACTGCCAGTCTGCTTCTGATCTTTTTTTTTTTTTAATATATTATTATTCTGTTCATAACAAAAAAAATTCACAAGCATAGCTTGATGTTCTCAGCTGCCAAATTTATTAATCTGTGGATTTACAAATCAGTCTAGTAACTTAAAAGATGTGCAAAATCACCCAGGATGAAGAATTTATCTCCTTCCATTCCCCAACAATTGCCATCCCTGATTTTTTTTAATTTCAATTAAAGTTTTTTTTGTGTTTTTTTTTTTTTTCCTTTGACCGTGTGTTTTTGTTCAAGGATCTGATAATTACATGCTTGGAGATGATGGCTTTTCAAAAGCATCTTTCCCAGCAATTTTCAGCTGGAGATGTGGATAAAAATATCTCCCCAGTGTTTTATCAGAAATGTTTTCAGTAATGTGCAATTATGAGCTCTGCCTTCATTCAATTCATCCTGGAAGAATTTGCTTCACAGGGAAATTCGTTTCCTAGCTGCTGTAGATGCCAGCATAGTTGGCAGCTGCAGGTTTTTGTGGGGAGGAGGGAAAAAAAAAGGCCCAGAAGTTAAAATTGCTGTGAAGTAAATTGGTCCCAACACCTGGAAACCATGAAAGGATGGAATATCGTATTTTCTGTTAAATCACTGTTAAATTGTTTTGCATGTCAGTCCCAAAATGGCCTTGTAAATTATTTAGTATAGCTGAGAGATGAAGAGATGATCCCACTTAATCATGCCTCACAACTGATCTGTTTCTTATTGGGCAGGTTCATGAAATTGTGTTAGAGAGGTGGATGGAATTGTGGTTTTCTTCCCAGCAGTACTCTAGCTTCCAGTCTCAATGTATAATTAATTCTCATCTGGTATGTCCTAATGAAGCTGTAAGTTAGGATCTAGCTCAGGTTTGGGGAGAACAATGTTGGTGTTAAGGCAGAAGGGCTGTGGAGAATTTACAAAGAGAATAAATATGCTTTTGTCCTGGGAAGTGGGAACTTGTGCTGGTAAGAGTAAGATCTGGTTCCCCGCTGCCCTGGTGTATGGATGAAAATGGGATTTGCTGCATCCTTCTACTTCACTGCATTCTCCTCTTTCTCAAAGGAGGGTGGTAGGTCCCTGATCTGGTGTCTGCTGCTGTTTTGGAGGTTGTATGCCAAGTTGTTTGCAGTCTACTTCACTGCATTCTTCTCTTTCTCAAAGGAGGGTGATAGGTCCCTGATCTGGTGTCTGCTGCTGTTTTGGAGGTTGTATGCCAAGTTGTTTGCAGTTATCAAGCAAACTGACTTGCTCGATATCCCAAATAACTCTTCCCTCCCAGCTTCTGTTCCCTGCTCCAAGCTGTCTTTGTGTCCCTGGAGCCCACAAGTCCAGCACACCCATCACCTGCCCTGTGGACGCTCTCACAATAGCGAGGGTGGGATGGCACAGCTCCAGGCAGCTGCTTTTCCCAGCCAAATAGCTGAGTTAAGTCACGGATCTGCTCTTCTGTCTTTGAGCAACCATGTTGCCTGACCGTACAAATGATGGTCTGAGTCAAACCTCCAACAGGTCCCCACCGTTGCACTGACAGCCTTGGCAGAGTTGTCCCAGCAATAAATCTGCTTCTCCATGAAGTCTCAGAGGAGATCCTCTCCTTTCCCACAGTTGGCATGATGGCTGATCCGTACAGGGTTGTTACTGCAGTGAATGGTTCAGCCTGAAATGTGAGGGACGTGGCCTGCTCCTGCCCCGGTGATTTATAGAGGATAATTTCTTTGTGGAATGCAGTGCCGTTTGGGTAGGATTAAACTCTTGGCATAAGATGAATGTATGTGTTTTGTTAAAGGTTTTTGTTTTTTTTCCCCTTCAATAATGTAATGCATTTCCCATATAACCCACTGTGTAAACAGATTGTGTTGCTTCCTGCCATGAAACACTCTGCTCTGTTGCTCATGTTGCGGGAGTGTCTTGAACCCGCAGCCCAGCAGCCCCCCGGGTGCTGGGAGGCATTTTGCATCTCAGGGCAGATTCTCTGCAGGTTCATCCTCGGCTGACTCCCCTGCAGCATGCAATGAAGCCACACGTGGGGATCAAGTGTGTGAGTGAGGTAGGAATAGACTAAACATGGTCCTAAGATAAAGCTACAGAGATATGCCTGAAGTCTGGGAAATCAGTGGGAAGAGGCTCAGGTACATAGATCTGGATCAAACAGCCCAGGTGACTTGTAAACCTTGTACCTGTGGAATTTAAATCAGGATGAAGTTAGAAGAGCTCTGAGACAGAGGGCACATCACTCATTGCTTCCTGTTTTGCTCCAAAACCAGGTTTCACCCTGTGGTCCATTGCTCCTCACCTACCCTTGCTGTGTAGCACGTGGATCTTTTCCCTGCCATTCCCCTCCTTGCTGCTGTAGCTGGGCTGTGTGTGGTGACTGCTGCTGTCAGGACAGTGGCAAGTGCCACCCAGCTCCAGGCTGGCTCCAGGGACAGTCCAGATAGCTGCTGTGACTTGTGAGGCTGGGCATGAGGCAGCAGAGAGAAGATTGTTATTATTAATAATAACAACTTAAAAAAACATTCAAAGCAATTCCCTTTCCCCCTTGTGTTTCAAATTACCCCGTGCCTTCCCAGTCAAGCAAGGTCAGCAGAGGGACCCCAATCATTTAGGGGGTGATAAGTGTTGACCTTGCAGGAACTGGAAAACAAAACCTATTGGAGGCTGTGGTGGAGGTGAGCAAGCAGAGCTCTGTGGCTTTCTCTTCTTTCTGAAAGTCCCTTTATATTTCAGCAGCCGTCTCAGGCAGTACCATGAGCTATAATAGGCAATTAGCTCCTAGCAGATTTATGTGACACTGCATTTTATAAGCAAACAATCGTGTGTGTTTAATCATTAAATGGATCTGCTGTATCTAACATTCATGGAGCTGATCTGATCTCTCTCATCTCCCTGTGCATACACTCTGCTCTCTTGGCACCAGTATAGACCCGTAGACATTCATACTTGTGCAAAACTGTTGGAGATGGATTACATGGCAGCTGCCTTTGGTTCTGGCAGGCGGTGGCAGGAGGTAAGTTCTTGGCAATATCTGCTCTTGGAGACATCCAGACTCCAGCTAGAGGTTAGCACGGTGGGAACAGGAGATGACTGGTGTGGAGATGTTCACCCTCCACCAACCCCAAGGACCCTCAGTGTGGTGAGGGGCTGGTTAGGCACCTGCATAGCACCCTGCTGAGTGCACACATCCAGTGATTGCTGCGTTCCCCGGACTTCTTGAGGTTCAGAAAGTAGTCAGTTTTAGTATTTGGAGTTAATTTTAGATATACCTTCACATGCTGCTCTTCCACTTATCTATTACACACTTGACAGAACCTGCTGGTTTTAATTTTTATTAGCACAAGTGCCTTGTTGAATCAAAATTAAGTGGGTATTTAGGAAGCATAATGTGAAGCATTACACTTAATGGTCTGTGTTCCTGAGTGGAGAAAGGCTATCACATGAGTCTCTTGTCTTCCCAAAGCTCTGCAGTCTTTAGCTACACCTGAATTTTCCTTGAGTTCTTTGCTACTTCCTATCCTCTGTAAGCTGTACAACTCCCACCTGCATCTTTTCAGGTGTGTTGCATCTTTTTAGACATATGCCCTTATTCAGATCTAAACGTGCTGGGCCTGGGGTTGCAGTGCATGGGGAGAAGGCAGGTCTGTGGGGTGCAGGTGGAGCTGTGCTGCTGGGAGCTTCCTGTGGCTCTGCCCTGTCTCATCCAGATTCAACTTGAGCCCTTCCCTTGTTCAAAGAGGGAGCAAGTGTCCCCTTGGGGCAATGCAAAAATGACTTTTTTCTCTGTCCTGGGCACGAATCTGCCGTGAGCTGGTCTCTCTGGCTTTTTGCGATGCTCAGGGGAGCTTGGGCTCTCACCAAATTGCAAGTGCTGTTTTATTCAGTGTCCCTGTTCCACAGCCTGTGGCTCCTGTGGCTGGCACCCCGCTCCTGGCTACTCCTTTGGCTGGGATGATTTTGGATTTTATGCGTATAAGAAAACCCCAAAGGAAAATTAACCCACAGAACTATGGGGCTTGAATTCTGCACAGAGTAGGATTTCTGTCTGAAAATCCCAAGGCTGTCCCTGTTTGCTCACAGGTACTCACAAGAGTGACCATCTCTTATGAGCCTTTTGGAGGGTGGCAGAGCCCAGCTTGCAGGAATTTGTTTTGATTTTCACGAGGAGTTTCCATGCCTTTTGGGAATTCTTTTGCTGTCTGGAGTTGAGACGGGGTTCTCTGCCTGCTTTGCATCACCCATGCAATGTGAAGCACGTGGAAACCAGCACAATGACTTGCATGAAGGCAGCTACATAAAACAGCTGGAGTGCATTAATAACTCTGCTGGAGTGGGGGCTTATCAATCTTTCATACTCAACAGCTGTTTGCTTTCATAGTGGTGGGGTTGTGCTGATCTTTGGACACCAGCCTGTTTGGAGGATGGGATGACAGCAGAACCTGCAGCCAAGGCAAGGCTTGATGGGAAGCAAGAAGTGGGGCAAAAACAGGAGCAGGGCTTTTTGGAAGCACGATTATTCAGGCACATTTTTAACAGCTGGTTTGATGGGGCCAAACTGCACCAGTTCCAACATCAAATAACTCTGAGCTTTGAAACTTTCTTATTTCAGCTTGTTGTTCTGCTAAATCTGATATTCCCTGACTCTTTGATTTCTCTCTTTCTCTGTCCCTCCTTTCATTTTAAGTGAGGCCGTTGCTTAAACTTTCTTTAGTCCTTTAACTATAAGCTTATTCCATCTCTCACACAGCTCCTGTGAATTCTCCTGACACAGTTGAGGATAAAAACAGCCCAGCCACGTATGCGGGTCATTGCAGATAGATGGTTTGTGTGTCAGAGTCTAAAATCTACATATGTTTAGATCAGTCATGAAGTGGGAACATCTGTATATATTCATATATAATGGCTTTTGCCACATGAATGAATAATCCAACTCCCACAATTTGGTATTTACTTTTTTTGAAACATTGCTACTTAGCTAAACACTGAGGGGGAGAATCACATTTATGGGAATTAAGTCTTAGTAAGGTTTAGTGGAGCTTCGTGGATAAGCTGGGAACAAGTCTAAATGGGGTGCCGGAAATCTTTCTTTTAAAATAGTTAATGCTGTCTGGAACTTCTTGCCTCCCACTGGTTTTTAAGCACTTTGCATCAGAATGCAGTGCAAAGCCAGGATAAAGCACCTGATTTGCAACCTACTGTATTGAATGTCTTCTCATGTGATGCCATCTTCCAGCAGTACTAGCTGTCTTTGCAGTTCTCTTAAAAGGGGTTCCCAAACCTTAGGGGCTGCATTGCAAGCTGGGGGCTCCAGCTGAGGGATTGCCCCATTGCAGTGGCACTAGTAAATCTGGCTGTGAGATACCTTGGTGCACTGGCCCATGGGATGATGGATAAAGCTGGTGAAGATATAGTCCCAGTGTTTAAAAGAAGGATGAGGACTGGCTGCATCTGCTCTCTGCTGGGTCGAGATGGTTATTCTCTCCGCACAGTCAGCAAAGCCTCTGAGCCTTGTGCCAGCCTTGCCCTCGCCATGGCCAGGGCTGAGCACACACCTGGCTGTAGGCTATGGTTCACTGGGGTTGTCTTGGTTCACCACACTGCTCTGATTTTTCATAGTTCCTTTTAAAGTCGTAGCCTAGTTGAGATGATAAGATCAGTGTAGTAGCAAATGAGGTCATGGACAGCTTTGATATCTCCTTCTCATAGTTTATTTGACTTTTTTATGCTAGTGCTGATGGCATCCTTTAGATTTTATATAAATCTGTTTTCTTGCTTCACCCCTTGATCTGTGGCTCATGCTTTTATTAAATTGAACTGCATTGAAGTGCATGTCTTCTGTTGCCTGATTTGCCTGGAGGTTTTTTGTTTTGTTGGTTTTGTTTCCTTGTGGCTTGTATGGATTTTCTTATTGCTGTTAGCACCGAGATTGATTCACACCACACACGGACCTGTATCAATCTCAGCCACTGGGAGAACCAGCACAGCAAATCTCCCAGATTTGATTCCTCATTTCTTTTTCTGGGCCTTTTCACTGAGCAAGAGCAGGCTTGTAATTGGGGCAGAGAGAGAGTGCTAATCTGGACAAGTGGTGGGGTGACCCTCCTTGCAGCAGCTCTGCTGGGCTGCCCTTGCCCACCCCTTGTTAAATCTTGCTGGTGCAGGGGTTGCCCGTGTCAAACTGATGTTGCTCCTGGAGATCAGCAAGGAAGCAGGATGGCATTCACTGTAAGAAGGGGTCTTCCCAAACTCCTCATCTAAGGAGTTATATTTTCTGTCAGGTTTCCTTAAGATTGGTGTACCACTCATAGTTGCTCTCCACAACATATGCTGTAAGTTTAGCACAGGTGCTAAAATTTTATGTGTGCTCTCAGGAGTGCTTAATTTACTTGTGTTACGTGGGCTCTCTTAGAAGTGCTATAAGAGTAAACAAAAAAAATTACTGCAACTGTAGTGAGTCCTTCTTCAAAAAGGATTATCAGGCTGAATGTTGGCACAGTGTCTTGTTGCCACCTCATCTCCCCTCTCTGCTGAATCCAATACCCTATCTACTGCCTGCTACAAGAGATTTGCTCTTGGC
>NW_010294630.1:147877-165688 GCF_000700745.2 Antrostomus carolinensis
AAAGCCTAGAAGAAAAGTGTTGTCTCTACCCGCTAATTTACAAACCCAAGGATATCCAATGATAGGTTTTTTTTACCCCCACTTTTATTTCATGCTCTATCTGATTATGTCTGATCTGTGTGTATGTTGGAGAGTGGGTATTCCAGTTTTCCTGTTTGAAATCAACCATCTTTTGGCAGAAAAAAGTAGTGCAGAGGACCTGGGCACTCACTGCTTTTTTACTCTGTTGGAGAACTACTGGTGTATCCTCCTGTTTCATCTCAAGCTTTGAGCTGACCAGAATTACAGAAAAGACTTACAGACAAAAATGACCTTTTCACTGAACTGTGATTTTTGTTTTCAGCCAACTTCTGCCTAAATGGCATGTTTACTTTTTTCTTTTTTTTTTCACTGACATTTCATCCCAAATGAGCCATTCACAATCCAGTCTCACCCTCTGCATAATACAGGCCAAGGAGCTCAGCCCAGTCACTGTGAATCATACCCCAAATCTCCTGTCTAAGGGTGTGTGAATGATTTTTTTAGAAAGATGCCCATCTATCATAACAAGACATCCAGTAACACAGTATCCAGGAGATTAAGTCTTCTTATGGGGTGGAAAGGGAGGACACACACATGTTCCCACATACAGGATGAATCTCTACAGCTTTCCTTCCTCACTTCTGGTGCTCTACCTCTCCATCGAAGAGTTGTGTGCCCTCCTGCCATGCTCATGCACCAGCTTTGATGGCCTTTTCCCCTTCTCTTCAGTACAGCACTACCTTGTGCTTCTTAAGCTCCCTCCCTGGGAAGTTAACAGCCTCTTGATTTGACAGTTTTTTTATAAAAGATCTTGGAGGATGGAAGACAACAGGTACCATTTCAAAAGCAAAGTTTCTAAAAGGCAAAATAGGTCAAAGAATTTATGATCACTATCACTGCAGCGAATTGATCTCCCTTTTAAAATGTGGAAGTCCTGAACAGTTCTACCTGTTCTGTTGTCCCCAAGCTGTTGATTTGTGCTGCATATTCACACCCAGGCTGTGCACAAGGGTGCTCAGTTCTTGGGACTGCTGATGCCTCCTGAGTCCTGTCTCCCCATCTCCTCCCTGGACCTCTGTGAGTCGAAGCCCAGCGTTAGGTAAGACAAAAAAAAACCTACACAAAATATTTTGTAACATGGACATTGATAAATTTTTTTGGCTGTAACTATTGTTATGTCAAAAATAAAAGCTTTTGCCTACTTGCGTGTACCTTTTGACAAACCTTTCCAGCTGGGAGGCAGCTTAGTTGCCAAACCCTGTGCAGTGAAAGCAGTCGTGATTGTTTTCACTGAAACAATCTGAAACTGGTTTTGCTTTTTGACTAACTGCAGGGTTTTTAAACAAGCGGGTACTAGTGGCCACTAGGTTTAGGTGGCACTGGTGATTTGAGTGCTAAAGTCTAATAAACTGGCAGTATTTAATTTCTTTTGATTGAAAAGCCACAATAGAGCTGCCTTTATTTGATTTCACACCACAGTCACTTAGCATGGCATTTATTGCTTGAAAGGAGGAAAGTCCCCAGGGTTTGGATTCAGCAGGCTGTGTTTCTTATCCATCTCCATATTCAAGAACAAGTTTGGAAGCTTGCATGGAATTAATAGAGGGAATTGTATTCCCTTGCCAGCTAGGATTTACTGCTGCCTGCTGCATAGATTAATAAATCCAGTTGTATTTAGAGAGGCATTCTTCCCTGGGAATGGCTTTAGACTGTATCGGTCATTTCTCACCATATTACAGTTGCTCACTCGGATAACTTTCATGAAAGATCAGACTGAAAATGTATCTTATTCCTCTTTAATTTTTACTCATGAAAGGCAGTTTCTTCAGATAATACAATCAGTATATCAGCAATATTTCATCTTCCTGGCTTATTGTTGGACTCTCCCCAGTACAGTCTACACTGCTTAATAAGAGAAATTGCTAGATTGACTGGAAAATATAACTTTAATAACATCATTTCAGGCGCTAGAACCATTGAGAAATAATAATCTCATTGAGTTGGTTTCTGCACTATTCTTGCCCCTCATGCACAAAATTACCACACATAATGTATGTGCTCCTGTGTGTGCAAATGTGACCTGCAAGGGGGTAAGAAACTACTCAGTTTCCCCTGCCACCAGGTCCTTCATGAATATAAACTGATGAGGCTGTCTGAAAATGCCTGGCTGGGGGAGAGGGATTGTGGGAAGGGAAGTCTGTCTCCCTATCTCTTTTTATTTTTTTTCTTTAACACTAGAAATTCAAACCTTGCTGGGGAGTGCTTAAGAAAAGTGAACTGGAGAGGCTCACTGAGCAAAAAGGGACCTTTTTGGTATGGATGTTTTTGAGGATGCTTTGGAAGAAGTGGATAAAAGTGAAGATGTTTGGGTTTTGTTTGGGAAAAGCTCTTTGTGCTGAAGAGCCAGCCGATACTATCCTTCAAGAAGCTCTTAATAAGCCTAACTTAATGCACAAAAGCATATCCTCACCAGAATGGAGAAGGAGCTGTCCCTGATATTTTTAAATTAAAGAAAGAAAAGAAATCACAGGTTACTTCAGAAGAACAACTCAAGCTCCTCTGTGAGCAGAAGAGCAAAGGACCCCTTATTTTCAGCAGTTTTGCACCCAATATCCCTTGTTCTCCTCCCTGCTGTGCAAAGGAGAATGAGTGATTAAGCTGGTCTAGAGCTGGTTTGCACAGCAGCTCTTTGCTTTGCTGAGAGCAATAATTTGGGTCTTTTCTACTCAAAACACAATTTTAATGAAAGTTACGGAACTATAATCCTCTTTCAGGCTGCTCTCTACCCCCCAGGTTGATGGATATTGGCCTCAGAGTTCCAGAGGTGCAAAACGACAGCAGATGGATGGATGTACAGACAGCATGTTAATTTTTGCAGAAAACCAATCAAAAAAATGGAGTTGGGTTTAATAAAAAATTCTAGTCACTTTTCCAAGTATTTTTTCCTTTATCTCTCAGTACAGCTTGAGTGGAAATTAAGAACTGCTTCCAGGTCCTCTATCGCACACTCCCTCAGATGTGCCGATTAGATAAATAAAGTTCCTCTGCACTGGTTTCCAAAGCAATAACAAGTGATAGACAATGCATTGTAGCAATGTCCCTGGTGTATAAAAGACACGACTGTAATGGCAGGTTGACTGCAGATTCTTAAATCATGTCTTTTTCATTTCTTCCCCTTTTAAGCTTTTTTATGGATCGGCATGTATTTAAAGAAAGCATCAGGAGTACCAGATCTTGGCATTGCAAGCTGGGTCCAGCTTCATTCTTATCAGATGGGACTTGGATCAGTCCTTGGGAGGTATTTAATATCCTGTGAAAGTTGACGTGAGTTAAATCTTTCCAAAGCCTGGCTTCTCTGCAGAGCCAATTTAAATGGGCTTTCTGTGCGTGTGCACACACACACACGTATTAGATTTCCTACTCATTTACTCAATGCTGAAACTATATTCACTTCTCCATGAAAAGCAGGAGTCTTCTTCCATCAGTGTTATGTATCTGCTGAGGGCTTGCAGGGAGGAAGAAATATGCTCTGACATCCCTTGTGAGCCAACCTGCTCGATAAGGGGCATGTTCTGACTCATATCTTGGTCTCATAAAGGCTACTGCTATGCAAATAACTATCTGCATAATTTCTGGTTGAAAATGGTTGCTTGAAACAAATTGTTCCTTTAAAAGTAATTTGGGTTTCTTATTAAAAAGAAAAAAATAGAAAAACAAAGCACAGAGTTTTCTATTGAACAATAGAGTACTGTATCTTTTATAGATCTGTTTCCTGTGAATAAAGCAGCAGGTGGTTATGAAATTATACATGCCTTAGGAGGGTTGGTAGATAAGTGAATACAGGCTTTAGAAGAAAAGAAAGGGAGATGTGGAGGGTGTGGGGAGATGAATTTTATGCTGTGTGTATCAGGGAGAGGAAATTAAGAAGTACAACTTCCTCTTGGAATAACCTCAAAGTTTGGACAGGTTCTCCCTGGCTCAGATGCCAGGGGCAACGACTGTGCAAATGGATGGAGGAGGTGCCACAAAAGCTTCTGATGGCACAAGAAGATGCAGTTGGAGCATATTCACAGCCTGGGGAGTGCACCATCATTGCAGCAGGGCCAGCACAGGTACTATCAGCAGGTCGATAATTCTCTTGGGATGGTTTTTGTTTTTTTTTTCCCCACTGGAAGCAGCTAGCTAGAAAGTTCAGTCATCATCTTTGGGGCAAGGACTTTGTTCTGGTAGGCACGGTTATTGTATGGCATGGCCATCCTCTTTAGCTGAGCTCTCAGAATAAGAGAAATAAAAGAAAAAAAAAATTTCCTGAGCCCTCATTTGTCTTTTGTGTAACTCATGAATATGTGCTGTGAGGGGGTGTGTTGCCAGTGAAGGGAAAAATATGAGGCTCTTTGCAACAGGCATTTGTACCACAAATTTGTTGGTATATGTATTTATGAAATTAGGGAGGGGCTGCTCCAAAATAACTTGGTCCATCCCAGTCTGAGCTCACTGGTAAGAGGAACTTTTATTTTAAAATCTTCCTGGTGCAAAGGAGAAGTGTTTCAAAGGCCTGCTTGGGTCTGAGTGGCTCCCATGAGAGAGTTGTGTTCAGGTGCCCTGTGCTGGTGGAGGTGGAGATGAGATCTGTGATGGGCTCTGGGTTTTTCACCCATGTTCTTCTAAATGCCCTACCCTGCATCCTGGAGAATAGAAACCCAGAAACACTGGACTGGGCCTTTTAAAGGTTGGGTTGGTTTTGTGGTTTGGGTTGGTTTGTTTGTTTTGGGTTTTTTTGATGCAGTGAGCAAAACAATGTCATGACAATGAAATTGTGCTGCAGAATCCCAAAGCAAAAGTGTCATTTTTCTCCTTGTTTTTAAGCACTTTACAGGAGTATGGGCTGTCTTGCCTAAGGATTTAGTGTATTTGTTGCTGTATGGTTGGGCTAGTTTTATGCAGGGAGGGATCACGAACTCTAGTTCAACTTCTGTAGTATTCTAGGAAAAGCAGTCTGGAGATTACTGGAGGATGTTTTCATCCAATTATTTGGGTTCTATTTATTTATTTATTTTATTTAACTTTTCTGATACAGAGCTGGAACAATGCACTTCTGGAGATGGGAAAAGAACTGATCATCTGTATTTAGCTTAATGAACTCACATATGCATTTTCCAAGGGCCTAAGGAACTTTGCATTTAGTTGAGCAGAAGAAAATTCAAGCTGATGAGAAAGGCTTGAGGGAAGTGGAAACAGACTCTTGCCTAAAGTGGAGACATGGGAGGAGCTCTTGGGCCATGGTGGACTCTGTAATTAAGTAGTTTTAGGAAATAATACAATCTGTTTGTAACAGTGTTCAAAATAGGCTTTTATATTTTCCTATCCTAGCCTCTTTAGATCTACTTACCTCTTGTGTTAAAGGCTAAGTGCTTTGAAGATGAGGAGGTGAGGGACCACCACTGTGCTGCTCTCGTGCAGAGCTGACACAGCCATCTCCAACCTGCTGTGGTAATGCTGAAATAACTCAAACTGCCCTTAGGAGCATGTGCTCAAGGTTTGGTTGTGTAGAGCCTTGCAATCAAACCCAAACCCATTACCAGTGCATAACATGCCACAGGGTGTGATGCCACATGGAGCCCAGCCTAGGCAGAGGTGGGAAGGATTACGTTACTGTCCTCCTCTAATGATGGCACAGTCCCTGGCCAGGCTGTAGCAGAGGCTGTGTAACTTGGGATTTAAATAACTATCGGAGTTTCAGAATGGGTGGGCATGGATGTACCTCTTTTTTCCCTGCTATCTTTCTAGTAATATGACAACTTTTTAAAGGTGATGAGGTTCCTAAAGATGCTGATAGATTATTATAGTCTGCTTTTGAAGTACACATCTGCATCTTTTAGGTACTCGGATATCTTTAAAATCCTGGGCCTTGGAGACTAGCTCCCAGGAAGCTGCAGTTTGAATCATCATGAGCTGCCTGACCCACTCCCATGTACCCCGACTGCTCTTTACCTGACTACAGATAAATCCTTCCCCTGACTTACAGAAATAACTCTTCTCAAAATGGATCAAATTGTGCACTTTTAGTAATCTGGGTTCCTGCTTCCAATCTCGTGCTTTTATTCTAGCAAAAAATACTGGCTTGGGTTAGTGTGAGCAGCTTTTGGTTCTTACTGCTGTTTCAGTATTAATTGCTCTAAACAAGGAGTGCAGTTACCCTATGGCAAAATGACTGTCTCCAACTGTCTTTTTTCCATTAAACAAATGGAAGGTTTTACCTCTTGGTCTTCCCACAAGATTAATGCACTTTCTCTGCAGGAACTATCTTCAAGCAATCCAATCTGAACAACTTGCAGACAGCAAGCCTGATTGTCACCGAATCTTATTTAGCTAATGCTGATTTTCATTAAGAGGTGATCTCTGTTAATGACATAGACTAATAACGCTTCTAAATGAAAAAAACCTCCCCCCCCTTTCTGGGGTGTCTCAGAAAGGCAGAAAGTCAACCTTGCTGAGGGTTCACTGACTTGGGCAACAAATGAGTCTGTTCTGGGAGCCCAGGGATCCCTGATTTAAGGAAGTTGTGGATTTCCTAGGAGTTAAGATTGACTTAATTGCATGCATTTGACCCCTGCAAATCAACCAGTTGACTGCTAGATGGTTAATGAGCAAACAAGTGTCTTGGTTAGAAGAGAGACTCCTGTTCGTATCCTCAGTCAGCAAGAAAGGGTAGGGAGATAAATTCAACCTTACTATTAGACCTAAAAGAATCCACATCAGACACAGCCATGGGAAATTGGGAGACCAAGTTCTGCTGCTCATGGAGCAACTTGTCTTTTCTATCAGTGCCCTAGTTCTTAATCCAAAAAACCAACAAGACCCAGTGCAGAAATGCAGAGGGGTCTGCACAACAGGGTTGGCTGCTGTCAGAAGGACAGACTGTGGGTCTGGCAAATAGGAGGACATTACGCAGATCCATTTCTCCCCATGCTCCCAGTTAATTGGGTTCATTCCCTTTCTGTTTGGGTTGCAATTATTAACATCTCTTATTCCTCTCTCATTTCTTGTCTTCTCCCTTAAAGTAGGGGCTAGAACTAGATAATCCCCAACGTATTAAGTGGCGAAAAACGGTGGCAGAGCAGGTGACAGGGCATTTTTATGGCCCTGTGGCCATTGCTGGAGCTGAGCTGCCGAATGAAGCATGAAGCTTCATGAAGGATGAAGCAAGTAGCAGAGCTCTGGCTATATAACCCCAAGCTGATTAATCTCTGAGAGACTAATCTTTGGGCAGCCCTTGCTCTCCATGCTGCTGCCAGTGCCTCTCCAGTACCTCCCAGTATGATCTGGGGAAGGAGGAGGGAATGGCTGCACCTCGCAGTTGGGGAGCCTGGTTTCCCAGGCAATACATTCAGTGGTGAGATGCTAAGCCAGGGAATGGGAAAAAAAAAAAAAGTATCCTGAGAAATGGAAGAGCAGGCAATGAAACAGTTCAAATGCGACCTCACCTTTCTTTTCTTTCCTTTTTTCTTCTTTCTTCCCCTCTCTTGACTCTGTGCTTTATCTTGTGCACAACAGGACTCTTCTGGAAAGAGATGGTTTCCTACCAAGGCTGAGCTGCCTGCTCTGCTCAGGAGTTAGACTCAGTCTGATCTGGGCTATCTTTGGGAGTCGCGGCGTTCCTGTGCCAGGCTGTTGCTGCATGGCTGAGCGGATTTGCAGGGCATTAGCTGCTCCTTGCTGCCCTGCCCTGAATCCCAGCTGGGATTTCCCCTGTGGAAGAGACAGAGGAAGACTCAATGTGCCAATTTTCTTTTGTTTGGGTACAAGTTCCTGGAAAATCCCTGTATTTTGCTCACCTCTACTTCCACCTCATCCGCCCTGGGAAAACCTGTGCCACTTTCTATGCTGCCTGTCAAGGGGACAGTGCTTCCAGTGAGGGTCTTAAGCTCCTGGATTATCTTGCCTGGAAGCTACTGGTACGATCTCAATTAAACAGGGACAACATAAAATATTACAGTGCCATGGCTGGAGGTGACATGTTGTACGAGGGCCACTGAAGTGCCATTGACTACGGGCCCTGCTGAGAGCTGCCATTAACGGTCTGGCAGCAGGGTGGGATACTGAGTTTGCCTTGACCTTCCCTCCTTCCTGCTCCTGATACTTCAGCTGAAGCAAGGAGGTATTTTTCCTACTCTTTCATCTGTCCAGTTTGTTTTTGAGGGAATGAGATAGGATTAGCTTTTTTTTGTCACTGTATGAGATGTATGCTACTGTAAGACGCTTGCTGCAGGAGAGGAGAGTTCAGGGCCACGTGTGGAGGGTAAGGACTTGGGAACTCTTCTCTCCCTGATGTTAGTGAGACATTGAAATGGCAAAAACTATTGTCAAAGAACTTACAGGAACTTTTCTGTATTTTCACAGATTCCCATGGGATCAATATATGGAAGTGTTGCGCTCTCAGTTTTATTGAGGGTATTATGTACTTGGTGAGATTTTCTGAAAAATCTAGAGCCAGCATTAACACTGCTGCTTGAAAATCACCAATTACACAGTTTTTTTCTTTGGAAATTTTTTGGCCCTCTTGGTACAAGAGAAAAAGCTTGAAAAATACACCTCTAATGGCTCCAGCACTGATTGCTTGCAAAAAGAACGTGTGCAAGCTTAAAAAAAATGAGCTATTTTCCCAATTTTAAAGATTCATGAATTTTCAGTGCTTGGGCTGGTGCTGTGATTTGAGCCGACTGAGCAATCAGGCTAGTTACCAACCTTGCTGTGCTAGGCAGGAGAAATGACTTAAGAGCATAAAGATAAGGAATTTATTTTTTAAAAAAACAAAGTACCCCCCCCCCACACACATACACAGAGAAAAGGAAAAAAAAGCTCAGAAAGAAGTGCCTCCATTAATGCCAGCTTGAGTGGCAGAGCAGGAAATTGGCTGAAAATGAACAAAGAGCCACGCGGCAGGGATGCTAATGCACGCAAATGCCAATTCACACTTCGGCAGGCGGCGTGTGGCAGTTTCCTTTCCTGTTCAAACATTTTAGCCAGATAATGAGCGAAAAAACCAAACATTTTTTGCATAATCAACTGAGTTTGGAAGGGAGAAGCAAGAGAAGAAGGGGAGCCACGGTGCTAATTATTTGCTGGCTGAGACGGCTGTCAGTGAAGCAGCGCAGGACTGTGCAGGGGGTGTGTTCCTAATTGCCGGCACTGGCTGTAGCTCAGGTCGCTGCTCTTGGCCACTTGTTGGGTGGTGGAAGCTGTTGTTAATGCATGGGCAACCTGGTTGCTTCCTGAAATGGAAGCCAAGGCACATTTGCTAGCAGCTGTTGGGGTCGGAAGGGTAACTGTTACCAGACTGGGGTTTCATATCAATATTGATTGGGGTCACAATGGGGATGGGAAGCACAGAAAGGCGCTGGTGGCTGTATGGTCCAGGGTGGTGTGTTTATGTGAAGCAGATGGTTGACTGCTTTACTTTGCCAGCAGATTATCGAGTTGGCTTTAAACCATCTCGCGTGGTTTTCCGGGAATGCAGGAATCCCCTTTGCAGCAGAACATTGCTGTCTTGAGCATGCTGCCTGGGGTCAGAGCTAGCAGCCATGCTCTGAGGTGGAAGGCATCGGCATGCTGGGGTGGTCCTCACCATCTGCAGTGTCCTGTGTGACCAAAGGCACACTGATGCTCCAATGGCATTGAGAGGCTCCAGCTCTAGATGTCCCAGGGTATTTTTCAGGTGCCTTTTGCAGACTTACTTCTGGTGCTGAAAAGCAACCTCATGCTGGGTTTCCTCAGCTGCTGTTTTGGGGTTTCTCTTCCAATATGCTGCTGCATTTGGGAAAGAAATAAAGGGAGGTTGTAGCTGCTGGGCTGAGTGGTGTGGGCAGGCAGTAGTTAAATCAACATTGTCCTGCTGCTCCCCTGGGAAATGCCGCCTTGTTTTATACTCCTAAACCATCCCCTGTTTTCTGACTCTGCAGTTCTGCAAGGTATGAGTGACAGAGAGAGGGTAAGGCAGGACATTAGGAAAAACCTTCCAGAGAGAGAAATTAAGATTAACATGGCCAACAGTGGCAGAGATTGAAAGCTCTGAATCTTTATCACTATCAAACAGCTACTGAAGAAGAGTTGGTGTGGGGCTTTGCTTTTTAAAAAAAAAAATTAAAAAAAATTGGATGCTGGAGCTGAACTGTCCCAAGTAAATTAAACTTCTTTCTGCAGTCATTAAACTCAGATTAACCTTGACCCACCCAAAGAACCATTGCTATTAAAAATGCAGATTTCACTTTCAAGCCTTCTGCTCTTAGAGTTGATGCCAGGCAGTACCAGCATCTATCTGAAATCAGTGGCTCACCTTGGTGCTTGCTGTAATTCTCTAACCAAGTGCTGCTGCTTTCACTGTCAGCATTGACTAGCACTGCAAGATCTCCATGATCAGGACAGTGCTAGTTTATCCTATCTGTTCTGCCCCTTAATTTTTTGAAAGGCAGAGCTGTGCTCCCTTGTTTCACAGAGGTCCTGGATGCTTGGGTATCAAGGTTCAATGTGTTTTGGCAGGAATGGCTTGGCATAGCTTGGTGATGGTCTAATGCCAAGTGCTAGTTCTTGCTTCATTAGAAATCTTCAGTTTAGCAGTGATGGAAAAGTGTTCAAAGTGATGCAGAAGAGTCCAAGATCTGGATATCTATGCTTTTCCTCTATGGGCTGCAAAATTTGGACTGAAAAACTAAATAGTGTTTATTTTTTAGCTGAAACTTTTTATGTTTGAAAGTTCAGACTTGAGTCAGCTGAGACTTTGCACTGAATTTTGTCACCTTGTGAAGTCACTTCAGCTGGGGCAACAAGAATTAACACTAGATTTTTTTTTTTTCCTTTTTTGGAAATAACTTGAAGTGGAACTTCATTTTACTTTTAAAAATTATTCAAGCTCTTGAGCAAAATTCCCCTCCTAGTGGTTAAGTGTAACCCACATGATTCAATTTCCACGATCATTTTTCTGTTTGTGGGGAAAGTGGGCTGACAGCAAATTTAATATTGGGTTTTAATTTCTCTGTGTACAGACCACTGTCTAGAATGGAGCTGAACAAAAGTCATTATTCCCTTTTTACGCAGCAAGACAAAAAGTTCTCTGTTACTTAAATGTAAGTTACTTAAAGGCTACAGACAGCTGTAAATGGGTAAGGTTTTCAATAACCCATATTTATAATATCATGTACAACTTCTAAACCTTCACAGTTATTGAAAAATTGGGAGGGGCAATCCAGGAATGTGGTCACTGAGAATGGAAGTTACTTGATACTACTTGGTTACTGAAAATTATTGATCGAAAAGGCATCAGCTTTTTAGGAAATGCTATAAAAATAGACATTTTAGATGGATGACAACGAAATCTTCAGAAGCATGCTCCCTTCTCTGCAAATAACCTCTATGCCATATAGGAGTCTTCCAGCAGGAGAATACAAAGATATTTAAATACTTTAAATTTAAACTTCAGCTTATGCGAGGCAGTGCATTTATAGTACATAATACTATTTTCTCTTTCCTCTGTATTTTTTTTTTTTTTTAATTTTTTTTTTTTTAATCACTTAGCTGAACATGCTCTCTATATTTTATAGGGGCTGGAACAGCAGCAGGAAAATGTGACTTTGAAATAATGGGATCTATAAGAATAGGCAATTTTATTCAAGTATAGTGATTTAGTGCCCTGTTAGTGTCCTGATGTATAACTCTATTTCCAAAGACCGTAAGTTTCTTCACAAGCATAATGACAGGCTTAAAACTTGTGAGACTAATGCCACAGCTTTCTCTGTCCTCAGCTGTTCCACATAATTACAGGAGTAAGGGAATTTTGTTCTGTCCTAATGGATTAGCTCCAAGAAGAATAAATCAGATAATGTTATTGCCTTCTTGTTTCTTTCCCTCCCTCTCTAAAAATCAAGGTAGCCCACACAGTGCAAAACCAGAGCTGGTAATGGTTTTCTTTGCCTGCAGTCTGCGATACAGGTGTGATCCCAATTCTGGTGTCACCAGGACAAACTTTTTAAAGTGCTCTTGTTCTGTTGTTTGTTGCTTTTGGTACTAATTTCAGCCTCTGTGTTTGCTCTGTTCACAGACGATGGCCCTTACTCGAAGGGGAGCAAGGACTCTGGTGGGATGGACGCAGCCCTGGTCTCCAGGAGGCAAAGCATCCCAGGTAAAGGAGGGGAACAGCTTCTGCTCCAAAACATCAGGGCATCCATTACACTTTACCTGGCTACCCCTAAAATGGGTAAAACCTTTGAAAACACCCATTTTGGTGCAACTATCAGCAAGGTTTTTGCTGGAGGGCAGAAATGGATGGTAGTAACTGGTCTCAGTGAATGGTATGTTACTGGTGCAATCACAGTCTGGTGTGGAGCTGTTGATGGTGGTACAGGGAGCTGGAAAAGGACTGGTTCCTGTGCTGGGCTGACACCCACAAAGGAGAAGACAGCAGCAAAGGAGACAAGGAATTAGCTCTGCCACATCTGAGCTTGCTGGGTGCGCAGGGAGGCTGGTTGGGGAGGGAGACTGGCAGTGTCTGGCAGCTTCATATTTCCCGCATGTGACTAAGTTTGTTTTGATATTTAGTCAGTCACAGCAGACTTTTGTGTGAGATAAACCTTATTGTGCAGAAACACCCCTGGGGGCTGAAGAGGGACTGGAGAAATGGTAGTACGTTTTCCTCAATTGGTGCTGAGCTTTGCCAGCAGGTTTGGATGGGCTGCTTTGGACAACCCTTCTTCCTAATAAAGCCCAGGGCTTGATTTTGGCTTTTTACCATTAATGACCCAGTCGGAGGTTTGATTTAGTATGTTGTAGGTGATGGGGAGGAAATGGAACCCTTTTGCTATTGCTTCATCATTCAGCAATTTTTCTAGGGGATATTCTGCATCCTCTGGGGCTTCTGCAAGACATTGCCACTGTACCACAGCCCTGATGGAGAGAGTCTGAGTCCCTGCTCACAAGAGCCAATGTCCAACAACCCCAGCTCAAGACATCTCAATGGGAAGGGCAAAATTCAAGTGTGCTCTTTGTGCCCTGGGATGCTTTGAGCAGCAAAATCCAAGCAGATATGCCAGTAGAAGAAATCCAAGACTATTCTCATATGTCGCTAAAAGCCTATGTCTTGAAGAACCTGATCATGCTTAACCAGCTTACTTTTACATCTCTGTCTGTCTGTGATAGCAGCAGTAGATTTATGGAGGCATTGGTCAAAATCCCTTATTGCTTACCCTGACAGATTGATCTCAGGGACTTGCCTTTTTTTCAGAGCAATGATTTCTCCTTGAACCCATAACAATGGGTAATTGCACTGTGGGAGTTCTCATTTTAAACACTTATCAAGGATCAAAATTAAACCCCATTGAAGAGCTCATAATCTCCCCTTGCGGCACCATCTGTGTTGATCAGTCATGTCTGTAGCTGAGAGGAAATTTGCAGGATAGTGCCGGATGATGTTCCTTCCAGCACGGCAGGAAGCCCCCACAAAGTTTCTGGCAGCCCCTGGGATTCTGGGTTGGTAAATTGAAAACTAAGTTACTGTAGTTGGCAAGGGATCAAAACTGAGTTTAAAGAGCAGAAGCATTATGGACCTGATGGTTTACAACAAGCTGCCAGTGCCATGTTAAATGGGTGACCAGCAGTGCCTAGACGCCTTCCAGACTGGTGCTAAATGGCAAAGAGGTTCCCCACTCACATCAATCAAGTGCACAGATTATTCTTGGAAGTGCTTTGCAAAACAGGTAGTGCATAGCAGAACTCAGTGAAGTGCAATTTCTGGTGTCATGGTGCCCTTACACAAGGAGCAAAGTGCTAGTGAAGAGGAACCACAGTGCCAAATGACACCATGTTTTCTCCCAGTGAAAGAGGATGGAGGGGGGAAACCCTGCACCAACATGGATCTTCTGTGTCAATGTGTTATTTAAGTGACGCTGCCTTACTCTGGAAATCATAGCATGCAAGAGATTTCCAATGTTCCCTTTCCAAGTAGAGCACCTCATTTAAGCTTGATGGGGTTTTCTGTGCAAATGAACTCCTGGGCCAGTGTGAGTTTAGTCCACAGCTGTGGGGCTGCTGTTTGCTGTGTGATGCCAATGCCCATCACCTCCTTCACCTGCACACTCTCAAGAAAGGCATCCTGTATGAGGGAAACTGTTTTCCTCCTGGAAAATTGTGGAGGATGCCAGTACCCAAAGACAGTGGAGGTGGATAGATCATGTTGTAGACAAGTTCTGCAAAAGCTTCTTAGAGGAGGCTCTTGCAAGGTGTGGAAGTAAACTGATTTGTCCCAGGGCTAGTCCTCCTCTGAGCAAAGAGTGTGAGTGCTGTCATGTGGATTAATGCAGAGCTGCCTTTTGCAAAGTCCACAGAGGTCTTGGACTTTTCCTTGAGCTGGTGCTGGCTCTCCCATTAGCTTACTCCTCTTCTCCATGTCAAATCCAGAAACTGGAATAGTTTAGGGATCCTGTTTTTGTAAAACCAAGACGTGAGCTGTTATGGGATCAAAAATGGCATCAGGTCAGGCTTATTTATAGGTGCTGGACAAACAAGAGTGTTGTCTTGGACTAAAGGAAGGTGAAATGCACGCTGCCCACAGCAAATGGAGGAGTGGTACTGGTGCAGCAGGTGTGGGGTGTGCATCCCCTAAACCTGACCCTGCCAGATGTATTATGGCTTGCAGTGCACATGGAACCAGTTATATTTTAAAAGTGACTCACATCTTCAATTCTAGCTGTAGATGAGATGGATAATATGGAGGAAGTTTGACTTAGACCAGGTGCAGATGGGTGGGGAAACTGCTGTGAATGAATTGAAGGTCTTGCCTCCCTCTCCTTCTTCTGCTTGTGGCAGGATCCCACCCCCTTTCCAGGTTATTTTCTTTATCTCCCAACTATATTGATGTCTTGTTATGTTTTTTTTTTAATCACAATATTTTAAGACCCACCCTATTCTGTCCATCCAGGCAGCTACTACAGGTCCACAGCATTCTCCTACCTGGTAACTGTGACTGTCGTGCAGCTCTCCTAACACCCACCGCACTCCATATCAAACATAGTTCCTGAAGTAGTGTCCCTGGACCACTGCCTGGATCCCATCACCCTGGTTTAGAGTCCTTCCACTGCCTTGAAACACAAAGTTTTAATCCTCTCACTAACCCCTCACTCCTCTGCCTTGTCCTGCTTGGTCTTGCCTGAAAGACCTGCATGCAAATGATTTCCCTCCACTGTTGTGGGTCCACCAGGACACACTTCTGTTTCACAACTTCATTTGAAATCAATGGAAGCTAATTGTATAAATCATCCCAGGTCTGCTCTCCCACCACCTGTAGGAAAAGGGTGTCCTTGGGATTGGGAGGAATGTGTCTTCCACTGAGATGTTTGCCTTTATTCCTGATCTTTCAGAGGAGTTCAGAGGGGTGACCATTGTGGAGTTGATTAAGAAGGAAGGAAGCACCCTTGGGTTAACCATTTCAGGTGGCACGGACAAAGATGGAAAACCAAGAGTCTCCAATCTGAGGCCGGGAGGACTGGCCGCAAGGTGAGAAATGGAAATGGAACTGGAAAGCAATAGTTGGATCTTCTAGCTACTGAATGAATATGGTTATAATTAACATAGTTGGCACCTAACTCCCTTTTTTCAAGTGCGCCAGAATGCACAGTTGTTGTTTCAGTAAGTAGAATGTCTTCTATTTTGAGTTATTTCTCATGCTCTGTACAATTATGCTCTGAAATTTTGTGTAGGGATATTTGGATTCTGTGAAATTAGGCGGCCTTGTCAGGAGGGCTGCATGGTACAATACATCTTGATCAAGCTAAGTGCTTTAATATTATATCTGTCCTAAATACTGAGTGTGTTAAATAACATTATTGGCTCAGAAAAGGAATGGGAGAAGAAAGGCTCCAAGAAGCAAAGAAAGGGAAGGAGTAATTGAACAATTTTGCAGAAAACAGGCAAAAGGAAAGGTGTTTTCTTTTTTCCTGATGGATTTTTTTTCAGACAGCTCTTGGTATGCTTCTCTTTGACTGATTACTCTACACGAATGGGGATTGAGCAACAAAAAGAGAGGCTGTGAACACGCATACTGCAATTGTTGCTTGTGTAGAGATCTGAACACTTGCCACAGGGAAAGATAGATGCTTCAGTTTTAGCACTTCCCTCTGATAGCAGGCACAAGCAATCAGACAGCTAAGATAGCTGAGCGTTGGTGGCTTGTTCAGAAGGTCCTCAGATACCAAAGGTTTGTCAGGCACATCCAAGCTGAGCATAGCAGACGCTTTGTGCTACCGCTGTTTTGGTTTTTTTTTCCCTTCTTTATTCGCAGAAGTGACCAGCTGAACGTCGGGGATTACATCAAGTCGGTGAATGGCATTAACCTGACCAAGCTGAGGCATGATGAGATCATAAGCCTGCTGAAAAACGTGGGCGAAAGGGTAGTGCTGGAAGTAGAGTATGAGCTTCCGCCAGCCGGTGGGTGCCTCTCTGATAACGTTCCTCTCTTTTCTTGGCTGCTTTTTATCCTGGGGTACAGATGGGCTTGTTCGTGCATTAGCCAGGAATGGCCAAGGCAGTATCCAGGGGCATTTTGACGTTCTGCCTTCATCCGCTCGCAGCGCCGTGGTGGATGCTGCAGAGCTGTGTGCTGTCGGAGCAGAGCACTTTTTCCAGCACAGTGGGTGCCTGTTCATGCACACCGGCGGGAGATGGCTGATTAGCTCTGTCTTGCCTCGGAGTGACTCGGCAGCACAGGCCAATCTGCCTCCTGATGCTGCTTCAGCTTGTTTTTCTTTTTCCCTTTTGGAGCATGGCTACAGGAGTTTTTATTCAGTCTTACGCATGTATTGCCAGATCCTCTTTTCTGAACTGTGGCAAGTGCTGTTATTCCTCTAGATGCTTTGAAACATTACATGTTTTCAGAAGAGAAGCTGAAGCAACCTGCTTTCCAGCTAAGGGGCCCTGGCAGTAGCTGTCAAGCCCAACTCACATTAACAAGGCTTGTGTCCTGATGTGTGAGACTGTGTGCTCTTGCCCTCATTTGTTTGTTCTGATTAAACAAATTCCTCGATACAGTTTCTCACCACAGTCTTTCCATTGTGAAAATGATCTCCCCAGTTATTACTCATTCAGTTACACAGATCAATCAAGAGGATGACTGAGCAGAAGAAATAGAACAACTAAAAATGAGATGACAGGAAAAACAAAACTAATGAAATCTTAACTGTTTTACCCTAGATAGGAAGCTACCTTACATTTCATACCTTTGCTATAGTTCCTGCCTTTGGATGAAAAGTATTGAATATAAATAACATATAAATCCCAAAGAAGAAAAAAAAAATCTGAATTAACTGAGTCTCTATCCATCATTCCCTTCTGTTCCTCTGTAAAGATAGTTAGCTTTTGCTTACAGCCCTGGTAAAACAAACTGTGGCTCAAGTTTTCCATGTTCTCATGCTCACTAGAGATGACAGCTCCTAACCTTTCTCCTCAACTATGAACCCGGCTGTCAGGAATCTGATAAGCTGTACTTAACAGCTGAGGAGCAGCGCCAATACTGCATGGCTCAATCAATAGCAGCGAGGCACAATGTCCCCACCTCTGAATGAGCAGGAAGAGCACACTGAAATAGTGACTCCTCTCCAATGAGATTATTGATGCTGTTTATGACTAATCCAAACAAAGAGGCACTGCAAAATGCACGGAATTGTCAGTCATTACCTTGCTCCTGTTCATTGTGGGCTTTTATCTGTAGTGAGGGTTTGTTATTGCTGTGTACATTTGCCTCTCTCTCTCTCT
>NW_010294630.1:165726-172054 GCF_000700745.2 Antrostomus carolinensis
CCCTGGTAAAGAGCAGAAATCTATTGCAATTCAATAGCTTGTGCTTGTGTGTTTGAATTTTTCTCCCCACTTTATACTTTTCTGCTTTGTAAAAGACCTTGCAAGTCTAAGTCTAGTTTTCAGACCACTGTGTCATATCATCTCTTTCATAAATGAACCAAGCCCTGCATTAACATTAGGTTAGGTTTCCCTGTTCTCCACTGATTTTAGGAAAGGCTGTTGCAGAACTTCATGCTTGAATGCTTAGGACAGAAATTGGATGGCTTCTGAACACATTTATGGATGTTTTATACCCTTTTCTTGGTGTGTGAGTATCACCCCTTAGCTGGGAGCCTTCCTGTGCCCTGAGATTCTCCTTTCTGGAGTATTTGAAAGAAACACTTCTTTACTGTGAGGGTGCTGGAGCACTGGAATAAGCTGCGCAGAGAGGGTGTGGAGTCTCCATCTCTGGATATGTCCAAAACCCACCTGGATGCTTTCCTCTGCAACTTGTTGTAGGAAACCTGCTTTAGCAGGGGGGTTGGACTAGATGATCTCCTGAGGCCCCTTCCAACCCCCGTGATTCTGTGATCCTGTGATTTTGTGGCTGTGCCCCGGTGAGCAGGAGCAAAGTGGCTGTATGGAGAACAGTGTTTTTGGGGGTTCATTTAGCCTCACCGTAGCCTGGTTCCCAGGGCTGCCTGCCTGCAAGGTGGTACCGTGACTGTGCTGTATGTCTTTTAGTGTAAGGGTTAGTTTAATCCGAATTTGGGTGCAGGTTGTAAGCCCTCAGGGTGCTTGGCAGTGAGGACCAATGTGGCCAGTGAGGAGATTTGTTTCAAAAACCCCCTTCAGAGGCAAGGGAAGATGCTAGTGTGGACGTGCCTGGGGGAGCCTTCAGTTCCGATTTGCCAGGTTGAAGTCAAGTTCTTAGTCTTTTTTATGATTATCCTTGTGGCCATTTATTGCGCTTGGTTTGAAGATTAGGAATTGATCTTTTCAGAGTGGACTGGGCTGAAATGCCATGTGCAGTTCTGGATGGAGAAGACTGGGAAATTGTCCCATATTCACTGCAGTAGTTCAATAAATCATTAAATAGCAGGGGATGGCAAGGGACAGAAACAGTTTTCTTTCTTTTTCTCTTTACTTTTGTACATTAAATAGTACTGTGTATTTAACATAAAATTGCTGAATTGCCCCTAGGATAAGTTTAAAGGATTCACTTAATCTTTTTTTAAAGTCAAAATATGAGAGGTAAGGGAAAAAACCCTCAACCTTTTGCACCGAGGATTTAGGATTTTAATTTTCTTTAAGGTCAGTTGGTGACTTGATTCCTTACGCTGCTGCTGTTTTTTTTTAAATAAGTTTCCATCTGCAGCAGAAGCTTCTGGCTTTTGAGTAATGCTGAATGTATTAAAGCCATCTGATAAACGACAGGGTTTTACTTGAATGTCAGAGTATTAACCAAGACAAATTTGAAGGGAGATGCACAACACTGAGCTGGTGAAATCATCCCAAAACATGATGGTTGGCTCTGACAAAGGTTCACACGTTCTGGCTGGGCTTTTTTTTGCCTCCCCACAGAGAAGATACAATGTGGATATGGGGCTGGACTTTCATTTCAGTGCCATTTGGATGAGTTTTGGTATTATTTTGCAGGGTGGCGTGGAAAATGCTTGTCTGGGAGTAACTTAAGTCGTCTTCTCTTCCTTTAGTGCCAGATAGCAGCGCTGGCATTATTCCCAAGACCATTGAAGTGTCACTCTACAAGGAAGGCAACAGCTTTGGCTTTGTGCTGAGAGGTTAGTGGCTTTTCCAGGGGAATACAAAGACGGGATAAGTGCTGGCAGAAGTGATTTGGGAAGCGGGAAGAGAAAAGTGAGAAGATGAATGCCAGGAACCTCAGCTGAGAAGTGAAAGTGTGTCCTGCAGAGCATCCCATGCAGCCTTCAAGGACTGCCAGCTACCTAATCCAGGGCAGTCTTTTTGCTTTCAGGCTGTGTCAGCTGTTATGTGATAAATGTCTGTCCTTTCTCAGCACTCTCATTCAGACTTTCAAACCTCCAGTGACTTATGGTTTTCCCACTTTGATTACAGGGGGAGCCCATGAAGACTGGCACAAGTCCAGACCGCTGGTGCTCACCTACGTGAGGCCAGGTGGCCCAGCAGACAGGTAATGCTCGTGTTGGACCTCCAACATTTGCTTTCACAGGACAGACCAGCAGCTCTCACCATGCTCTTGGACACATGTCTTTCTTGTCCTCCTTGCTGGTGCCTCTCCAAGGCTTCTCATGCTGGTGGAGTGGAATGTCACAGGTGGTGTGGGACCTGTGATGTGCAGGGAGGGTGGATCCAGTGCTCAGTGATCCATGTGTAGATGTTACAGTTCTTAGCAGAAATTACTCTTCCAGAGGTAGCCACTTAATTAACCCTGTGCAGATAAAGAGTTGATACTGTGTTAGAAAGCAGGAGGCAGTCTATCTATTTTCATGCTGCAAATTTGATATAATGAGCCTGGTACTATAAATAACCCAAACTATTGTCCCAAGGAGTGTTACATTTCTACAGGATCAAAGTAATTGACTTTTATATGTATACATACACACAAAAATGATAAATATATATATAAAATATATACATATATATGTGTATAAATATATATAGAAAATGTGTCTAAATATAAGTGAATACATATATATATACACACAGAAAAAAAATTTAGTAACTTTTTCCTGTGGCTTCCTACAGGGAAGGTTCTTTGAAAATTGGGGACAGGCTGCTGAGTGTCGATGGGATCCCTCTGCACAGCATGACCCATGCCGATGCCCTCAATATCCTGCGGCAGTGCAGCCAGGAGGCACTTTTCCAGATTGAGTACGATGTGACCATCATGGGTAAGGCCAAGATGATTGTGGTGGCATTTTCTGACTGTCTGGAAAGTATGCGAGACTAGAGGCAGCAACTGGGATACTCGGTTTCAGTGGAAAAATGTCTGAGCAATGTGCTCCAACATGGGTGTAGGGGGTAGAGTTCAAAGCCGGCTTAGTTGAATGCATTTGAAATGCCCTTATCCCATGATGTGTCGTGATGATGATGGTGATGACTGATTTTAGAGACGAGGGAAAAAGGGCAGTTTCTAACGTAGTCAAAGAGGGCATAGGAGAAGTTGGAGTTAAAGGGGGTTGGAATGTTGGTGCTGCCCAAACTGCAAACACTGCTATTAATGTGTGCAGGGGAGTGAGCTACAAGCAGGCAGTGACTTGATGTGGCTGTGCCTTCGGTTCTGCATTTTGACCCTGCTTAGTTCTGGAACTGTTCCCTTTCTTAGAAACGTTCAGCTCTGCTCCTGAAATAAATGAAGGATGATCAACTGATTGACCCCAAATAAGAATTTACTGGAGGGTCAAGGGTGGATATTCCTAAAAAATGTTCTACACAGTAGATACTGAATTTGAGGATTTGGAGGGTTGATGGCTTTTTTTTTTTTTTTTTCATTTGATTTTCAGTTTCAAGCTCTGGGAAATGATTTATAATTAGCTACTGTAAAGTCATTTTGAGCTGGCTTTGTGACACACAGCTGTTACTGGAGGGAGCGTTGTTAATGAGTTTAAGGTTACCACAGAGTCCGAAGCTGTGTTGGCTCTGGGAGCTTGTTGAGCTGTGCATTAGACTTTGATGTTGCATATATGTCTCCAGAGGGGTTTCTGCCTCCACTGGAGCCTCAAGCTGGACTAGTTTGGAGTTTCTTCTGCAAATCTTGCAAACCAGTCCAGCATGTCTGAGCCTAGGATCCAGGGAGGAACAGGAATCCATGATATCAGGTTGTTTTCTGATTTGCTAGTGAGGAGGGAAATCAAAAGGATCTGCAGCTGAGAGAGTTTAATAACCACCTCATCCACAAAGAAAGAGAGCTGAGAATGCCAGAACTCACTCCACACAGTGTGTGAGAGGGTTGCTCCAGGATAAGAGAGTTCCTTGAACCATCCCTGAGGGCTTTCTGCTTCCTTGGAATCTCCTCCCCCCAAACTTTCCCCTTCCTTTCAGCGGAAGCTCCACAAGTGTGGATGCACTGGGTATCCCCTGGGGCCAGAGGCTGCCAGGACCTGGACAGCTGTGTGCCACGCAGGCACCTGCTCTGCTGGGAGAGCTGCAAGGAAAACCTGATGCCTTGGCTGTTGCCTACAACCTGCCTGGCTTCTGCCATGCTGCAGGAGCAGCTTCTCTTTAGAAACTGGCTGGTTTTCATGAAAAAGAGGAAACGCTTAAATAATGGAAAACAGAAACTACCCGAACTCTATTTTCTACTTTTCTATATGATTGTGATTGTGGTGCAGTGGCCAGTAAGGGATGTCCATTCCTCTTCTCACAGGCTGACTGGGCTGGCAGCTCTGCCTGGGGAGGGGGCAGGTGGAGTTAAGGAGAGATTTTGCATAAAGCTGTCAAGTTTGAACAGTAGCAAACAATTAATGGTGCCTGGGAAATGGGCTTTTTTTGGGTTTTGTTGTATGGTCCCTTGATGCCTATGTTGCGGAAAGTTGGTTGTTTTAAAACCTGACTTGGAGCAAAAATAGCCATAGTATTTCTTCTTGAGTAACTCTCTCACCTAAAACTGCTTGGGTTGAGTGAACACAGAGCAATGGGCAGGGTTTTATGCAGTGATTCTCTGTCTTGTATTGCTGTATATTGGACCATGGCCAGATACTTCCCAAGATGTAAAAACAACCCCTTTCTTGGATAATTTCTGCGTAGAGAGTGCTTCTCCCTAACCCTGTAAAGGGATATACTTGCCCTGCTTTCTTTTGAAGAAAGATGATGCAGAACATGGAGCTTAAAACAATCTCTGCAGATATTTCTGCCAGGCAACAGCTAATAACTGCAAGAGGGGAGGAGTGCATCATCCCCAGTGCACAACTAATACAGACATTCTCTTTACCAGCCATGGGAAGATGATGAGGGAAGGGAAGAGCAGTGTGGGGTTGTTATTAGCCTGAAGGGAGCACTCCTAATTCCTATTTTGAAAACCTGGGGAAGGGGCTGGAGGGGGACATGTGACCACACAGTTGTCTTGATTCATTCTAAGAGCTGGGGATACCACCATGAAGTGGTGCTTGACCTGTTCATCCCTGAGGAAAACAGAGGTTCTGGCATCTCGCTCACTCTCTGCTGCAGCCGTACGTGCTGGGGTGGTGTGGGCTGACCCTCAAGGAGGGAAAATTGTTTTTCCACATCTGTCCTTGGTGAGACACCAAGGCTGCTGCGGAGGAGTGTTGAATCACTTGTTGAATCAACTTGTGTTCCCCAGTTGGCCGAGTGGTTTTCCAGCCAAAGTTGTGCGCTGAGGATGAGCTGTGTGGAGTCAGCCCCACTCTTGGTGTGAGGGATGTGGCAGCTGCTTGACACCACCACCGAGCATCCCCCAGCTGCCAGGATTTCACTGGGGAGGCCAGCCTAGGATGGAGCTGTGACAGGCTTTCAATCAAATTGGCTGAGATTTCTCAAGGCCACTGAAGGAATTAAATTAGTCTGCCATTTCCATTTAAAAGGAGTGTGAACTGGGCAGGCACCTCCCTTGGGCATTGGGAAAGTCTCTGCCCTTTGCTGATGCCAGATAAACGTGGCAACAAACATGCTTTCCTGTGGTGACACTCTATGTTATGGGCCTTTTAAAAAAAGAGGGGAGGGGAGAGAAAAAAGAAAAATAAAAATAAAAAACCAAACCAACAAATAAAATGATCATCCAGAAACTGGTGGCATTTGTCTAGGTACTCTGTAAATAAGCTGTGTGCCATGACAGGAGGCACTGGGCTGCAAGCCTTTAGGGTTGACTCATGGAGGGGGGAAGCTCTCTGCCAGAGATGACGAATGAGCAAAACCATTTGCTGTGTCCTCCTCCTCCTCTCTTTCAAAAATTCCCTTGGCTGCCCTTCCACCCATTTGTTTTTCGGCTGGAGATTTTTAGGTCTGCACGGTTCTCCTGCTGATGAAGTCGGGGGGCTGGTAGTGTCCCCCCCCTCCTTTCCCCCCCCTGAGCCTCCAGAAGTGCTACTTACACTCTCTCAGCTTGCAAGGAAGGATCTTGCTTTGAGTAAGGTGAGATTTGCTGTGAAATGCAGGAGAGCTGTGGATGCCTTTTCTGCAGATGCACCTGATGGTGCAGAAACAAGTCATGGTGCCAAAGCGGCAACACCAATTGACTAATTGACTCCCTACAATAAGGTTATTGCATGGCCTGCCCTGGCCTCTCCGTGTTTCTTTTTAAATTAGTTTGGGTGTAATAGTTCCATGTTAATCATGCCTCACAAATATTGCAAAATTGCACACTCCCGACCTTTGATTTGAGCCAAATCTT
>NW_010294630.1:172069-183685 GCF_000700745.2 Antrostomus carolinensis
AATAATTAATAGAGACTTGGCTGGTGTTTCTCCAGCAAATGTCTCTATAAAATGGATTTGGACCAATTCTCATCTATGCCATTTGAGATGAGAATTAAAAGGGACAGCAGGGTAGCCTGTGCTGTGTGTGGTGGGAGGAGGGACCGTGAGCTGGAGGCAGGACTGTGATTTCCTACAGTCTTATTGATCTATGTCCTAGCATAGGAGACAGTACTCAAAGCCCTTTCCTCTCATCATTGTGCTGAGACCCACCCCGGGAAACACTTTGCAAAGCTGAGAAGCTTAGATGCTGGGTAAAACCAAGAGGAGTAGGTCTTTTCCTTGCAAAGATAGGACTACCACTCCAGCAACCTTTTTTCCATGATTTTTTTTCCTATCTCCTTCCCTTCATCTGGAGGAATATAAGTCTGTGGCCCTCTTTAAAGGATGTGTGCTGGACACACATGGGCTGCAAAATCAACACATAGCTGGTGTTTGCTATTGGAAGAGATATTCAGTCTCTTGATTCTCCTTTGCTAACGAAGGCTTAAGTGCACTTTCTGCAGGCTTTAGCTGGGTGCTTTGTGTATCGTTTGAGCTGGGACTGTGCTTTTTGCCAGGGCCTGCAGGTCTCCCCAGTGGTCCTTTCCAACAGAGAATAAACAGTACTTTATTTGAAGCCTGCATAACCTTAAACATAGCTCATTCCTCCTCCTTCCTCCCTTGGGAAAAAGGGCACTGTGAGTAGAGCAGGGTCAGAACATCCCCTGGATGATCCCCAGGGGAAAATTCCAAGGGAAATTTCTGTCTCCAGAGACCCAGCATCTTCAAGAAATCTCAGGAAAGGTCTTGCTGTGTCTGTTTCTGAGATCTGCATCAATGCTTCTGTTGATCAGGGAGCAAGAACAAGCCATGGATCAAGTTATGGATACAAGTAGCATCAGCATTTCTAGTAGAGCTTAGCTTAGAAGAGAAAAGCCTTAAAAAAGAATAATTAAGGGCTAAGGAGGCATCAAGCTTTCAGAAGGCTCTGCTGGCATTTTCTTCTAAGTGGATGGCTAGGTTTCCATGAAGTGCTTTTTGGGGGGGATGAAACTACACATGGGGTGCTGGTTGTGGGATGTCTGGTGGTGATAACACGTTTGCGAGTCCAACTTTTTAATGATGGCTTTGGGTAATCTGGAAGCAAATGTGTGTAATAGAGGTGGAGGGAATTTCTGTCTAATCAGCCAGAGATGCAGGCTTTCTTTTTCCTCCCCCTTCCTCAGACGAGATGAATAGGTATGGTGCAGGCTTATGCTAACAAGTGCAATTTCACAGGAGTTTCATAGTCTCACAGCATCTATTAAGCTTATTGCAGAAATGCATCTTTTAAACATGAGTTACCTCTGTATTGTCTGATGAGAGAGAGGAGGCTTTTGTAAGCATGTGGGTAGGTAGTTCTGTGTCTCTGCTCCCACTGCCACACTGAAGGAGCTGAAATGAGCAGTTGAGGTGATTGGGGCTTGTGCTGGAGTGCACAGGATTTGCTGGCTTGTGAGCTGGTCATCAGCATACAAGACCTGAGTGCTTCAGAAAGTGAGATCCTTTTTCTTTGTACTTTTTTTTTGTTTGTTTGTTTGGGAAGAAGCCCATAACAGAGATGACCTTCTGATATTCCTTTTTTGTGCTTTTAATAATTTTGATGTGACTACTGCACAGCCTTTGAGCAACCTCTTTCTTGATCTTGCTATTTAACTCCAATAAGAGTCAGGGGCGTTGGTTCCATGAGTGAATTTTTGTAATATCTCTTAACTTTGTTATCATATATATATTTTGTGCAGAAGTAGTTTTGCCTCCTGAGTTTCCTTCTTTATTAAATTACCACATGACACAGACTAAAGGATGTCCAGACTGTGGGTTCACTGATACATGTGGCAAGTCAGAACTGTTGGCCGACCCTCTGTCTGCTTCTGCATTTAGGAATGGGAAAGGCTGTATGAGAAGTGTCTTCACCTGCTCTCTTGTTTTGCAGATACTGTAGCAAATGCTTCAGGTCCTTTACTAGTTGAAATAGCAAAGACTCCAGGTTCTACACTAGGAATCACACTGACAACAACCACACACCGGAACAAGCAAGTCATTGTCATTGACAAGATCAAGCCGGCCAGCGTGGTGGACAGGTACGGATCTTAAGAGTCTGCTCCTAGCTCTGCTTTTCCCTTCTCTGATGCTTTTTTGTCCTCTTGTTAGTTATATACAGTTAGTCCTCTTGTGAGTTATATTCTTCCCTGCCTTGCCTTGAAGTGGCCATGTCCATATCTTCTCAGCACTAAGTGTGCTAAAAATATCTGACCCAACGCTGGTGGACACTCCTCACTGGGAATGAATGTAACTCAGCGCATGTGAAAGCTGAGCTGTTTTAAAAACCTCAGATCTGAGTGCCCTGGCACTGTGGAATGGAAAACAGCTATTCTAGAGACTTCTGGCTAGAGTCTTTTCCTGATGGGCAAGTCAGCTAGTCACCCTTTACATGGGGATGCAGAAAGGCAGACCATTATGCAACCCTAGCTGTGGTTAGTTGTGTTGCTGAGCTGAACTGCTGGCTTGTAGGACTTAACTACGCTACTGGGTGGACTCTCAGCCACCCAGAGTAGCTATGAGTGGGCACGATTGAAAACTTAAAAGATCTTTCCCAAGCCATCAGCATCACTGACTCAAGCACAAACCGTCTTAGTTGGTATTTTGGGCAATGCTTGAACCTGAGGTTCAAATTGGAAATAAAAACATGATTGATATATGAAAAAAAAAAAAAAATTGACATGAATTCACCCAAAAATTCACAATTGGATTTTGTATATTTCTGCTCTCAACTTTAAGGACATGGATATTGACCATGTGTATAATTACCTCTCTGGCTGTTTCCTTCGCAGATGTGGTGCACTGCACATTGGCGACCATATTCTCTCCATTGATGGCACGAGCACAGAGCACTGCTCCTTATTAGAGGCAACTCAGCTTTTAGCTGCCACTTCGGAAAACGTCAAGCTGGAGATATTACCTGTTCACCAAAGCAGGCTGCCTTTGAAGCCTCCAGAAACAGGTGTGTCCTCTGTGCAAACACTGTTAGTTGCCCTCAAAACTCACTTGAGGTCCCTACTGGGCTTCTTGGCGCTTTTGAATACTGGCAACAGACTCCGAAGAGAGACATCTGTGGAGGGAAAAAAAAAAAAAAGATGTTTTGATGAAATGCATGTGATTAGATGACGTTCTTCAAGGATGTGAATAGGAAAAAAGGTAACATCTGTGTTTGAATGGGGAAATTGGAGTTGGGAATCCCAGAGTTTTGCAGTGCTGGGTGCTGTGCAAGCTGCTTCCTTAGTACCTCAGATAAGAGACTTTAATGGAGAGGGAGGAAAACAACCTTGGTGCCGATAAATGTATTTCCAAGCTCAGTTTTCTTTTGCTGATGCCTGGTAAGGCTTTGTAAAGGACACGTCAGTAGCTAGGCAGGGTCCTGTCAGACTTCCTTAGGAAACAAAGCTGTAACGTAAGTGTTCATCTTCCAGTCCAACCTGTTTGAACGGCAGCTGTGACTGAGCAGTCAGGGGTAGAGTGAATGCATCTGTAGCTGCTGCTTTCCACCACCCCCACCAAAGAAATACTGGGAAAAAATTCTGGCTCCAGTGAAATCAAGCCCAAAGTGCCTGTAAACGTCATCAGGAATTCACCCTGGTGAGCATCCTTGTTGCCCACCTTTAGCTTCTCCTTCCACATGAAAGGGAGACTCAGGCTCTCATATAAACTTCAATGTCAACACAGCTGCAGTACTAGCAGATTTGTTGCAACTCTTGCCTGCAGTTTTGTTACAGTCCTTACTGATAGTCTTGTAATTCTGATGTTTCAGGTGTGTTTGTTTGGTAACAGTCCCTTTTTCAACTATTTCCAATCACTTGTCTCTCAGGGACATTAATTTTAATAATACTGGTGCACAATAGCCCTGGGCACAGCTCTTCTTTCCATTCTCTTCTAGGACAGTTTGGGGAAAGGAAGAAAATATCTGTGTTGTGTTCTTTAACATGATGTGGTGAAACATAAAATCTAATAACATCTCCATGTCTAGAAATAAATCTCTTGCACGTCTTGTCCAATTCGTGCAGAATTAAAGTGGCTTCACAAAGGCGATGAATGACTTGACCTTTGTGCCCAAGAGAAAACAGAAAGCTATAATCCTTTTTCAATGGCTGTTAAAATGAGCTATTCTCCTCCTTCCATTAGTGCCCTGGTCCTAATCTCCTTTCAGAATATATGCATTCTGCAGTGGCTCAGGAGAAGGATCTGTGGAAGGACAGCTTGGTGTGTTCAAAACAACCTCCATACATCAGATCAGTTTACGGTGGCAGAAATTCAGAACACAAACTTAGGAGAACAGTTGTAATACAATAATATGAAAAATAAGGGATATAACAATTGTTCCCACTTTTGATTAAACTCTTTAACATGGAAAGGATGCTGTTCATCCACACAGCTGTTAGGAGGCAGAGGTGTGTGGTTGGAGTGGCAAGCTTGTGCTTACACCTTCACCAGTGCTGATGGGGATGGGAAAGGGAGGTGGTGGGGACAGAAGGGAGAGTGTTTTGGGCAAGAGGAGCAGCTCACAAAGCAATGCTCCTCAGTGGTGCAACCAGCCATGGCACTGTGCAGCCCATGGTGAGCAGCTGAGGACCAGCACCAAAGTTGACAAACTGTGTTTGAACCTCGGAGAGGCACTGCCTTCTGTTCCAGACACCAAATGCCAACTCTACAGGCTGCTTTTTCTGAGTTTAAGGAAACAAACAAGGGCAGTGAGGAAAAATGGGCCATGCAAAAGCAAACTGTTGTGGTTGGCAGGAGAGTGGAGCTTGGGGAAAGCAGTCGAGGGGAGCAGACCATGCACGCACATCCCTGTTCAGTGCTTGCGTTACTGAGCCCTTCCAGTGTGTGCCTGCATGAGGCTTGTCATGATATTTTTAAAATGTGGCTTCTTGTGCAAAATTCAGTTATTAAGGAGATGGAAAGGGATCTGAAGCTGCAGCTGCCATGCAAAAATATGGTCTAATGCTGAAGTGTGGGATTTGTCAAACTGAGTTTGCTTTCTCTGTGGCTCTGGGAACACTGGGAGAGTTTGTGGGAGGATCATGCCCTGCTCACGAGATCAACAGGAGCGGATGGTGCCCAGGAGCAGTGCTGGCATGGATGGGTTTCTTCAGGCAGGGATGATGTGCAAAAACTTGGGGAAGGCTGTTGTAGGTTTTTATCACAGAATTGTCCAAAATCTCTTCTCTTCCTCAATGCACTGACAGCTGAGTTTCAAAAGCACTTTTTTTCTGTTGTCAGATATGAGCTAAGAATTTATAGACAAATAGGAGATTTTTAATTACTATAAATGGATTAAATGATTTTGTATATATGCCTGTAAGCTCTGTCCCTCATGTTCAAAGTGTAATTTTATTAAGATCTTTCCTTTTTGTCAAGATATAGCTACATTTATTAATTTGATTTTTGTTTTTAAAAGCTGCCTGGCTCTGAATTTACTTTTGAACCCACAAGATAGAAACCTCAGAGCTGGAAGTGTATTTTTTAAAAAACTTGGTAGATTAAGTGCTAAACTCACTAAATGTTTAGCAAAGACTAAATATAATCACTGTATTGGTTGGAAAACCTGACCTAAATGATTTGATGCCTGTGATGCATGCACACAAAATGGATTTCCACTGTTAAATGCACTAACGAATGACATTTAGATGAGATCTCTGGTGGACTCACTAAATGAACTGAGTCCCTGTCCCATATTTGCACCTTCAGTAGTACCAGTGCTGGCAGCATTTCTGCCTACTTGGAGGACACAGAGCCTGGAGGAGATCTCATCCTGGAAAGGTGGTTGCCAGTCAGTGCAAGTGCTTGGGAGGTTAAGAGCTCTGGGATAACTCGTGGCTGCAGTGGAGGGATGTGGTTGATGATTAGCTAAACAAAGGAGATGCTTGCAATCTTGCTTGTTAGCCAACAATTCCTCTAGGAAGAAAATAGGTCCAGACAGCATGGTGAAGAGATTCAGGAGAGAAAACCCAGTGCTGCTGGGCAAGGAAAACCAAACTGACCCTGTGTTGCCCAGGGGCAAAAGGGGAATCAGTGAGAACAGAGAAGGGACCTGTGCCTGGGAGGGTGTTTGAGGCACTTCAGAAGAGACTTGTGGCATCATAACCTGATGGCACAAAACCACAGTTCCTGGGATAAGGGATATCCATATGATGGATGTGACACTGTGACAGATTTCTGCCAACATGTGCTGCACTGGGGTTAGGGTTGAAGCTAAAGCAGTTGTGTGGCCTTGAATAGAGTCTGTCATGTTTGTGCCACGTTTTAATTTACTGTTTGCCACAGTGTTGGCATCTTTTCCTGTGTCGGTGGCCCTCTGTAATTGCCTGTAAGTAGCGGTGTACAAAATCCCTTTTGTTCTGGTGAGCTGGAAGTGGACCTCTGCTGTCCCTCTCCTTCATCCATATATGCACCCTGCAATAGATTCCTGGCCAAGAGCAGCCGCTAAAAAAACAAACACTGAAGCCAAGCAAAGTGCTCAAAGCAGTCCTTGGCACGTGCAGAAGGTGTTGAGCCTCGTTCCTGGGAGGCCAGCTCCGGCAGGAAGCAGCACAAGAAGGTTTCCCCAGTGCTGCTGGATAACACTGATGGCCTCTGTGGGAAACTTGTAGCTGGAGGGAGCTTCTGCATGTCGTGCAGCCGACTGCAAATGGTAATGACATCTGTGTGCTGCCAGCATGGCTTAGTCAGGATGTTGGCTCAGGATGTGGAGATTTTTATGGGGAAGGGGTGGATTTCTGCCACTTTGCATCAAGTGTCATGAGGTTATGTGGGGATGCGTTTTGGCTGCTGGTGCTTGACACACTGTGGCTGGATCCGGACTTGTTCAGAGCCAATATGTGTCTCTTTTCTACAATCTCCTGGCTTATGCTTCTTGCCTTTTCTTTTTCTCACTTCTCCTCCCTGCCTGTGGTGATTTCTGCTCCCCTGGGTGCCATCAGTCAAGGTGCAGAAGAGTGACCACCACCACTGCTGGGACCCCTGTGTCAACTACTGTCACACCCACCACCCTGGGCACTGCAAGACACCCACTTGGAACCAGATGCCTGGACAGGATTACTGCAAATGTAACCTCGGCGTACAGCGTTGCCCCCATCCCTGTGCATGTTCATTGATGTTGTGTCCCTCCATTTCCTTAATACCCAACTCCACAGTCATGAGTGTCACTCATTTTCTCCTCTGTCACCTGGGTATGTTTTCACAGGTCCAGTGCTAGGTGCAAAAGCAGTATCTGCAGCCCAGCACGTGCAGATCTGGTAACTGCAGTGAGGGTGGTGTGCTGGTCAGACCCATGCTCCCATCCTTTCATCCCACCCCTGTGCTTTCATATGTGCAAGGGCAAAAATGAGTTGCTGTGGGACAAGGAGAAGCAGCTCTGATGGTGTGTAGGAATGGGATACACCAACACATCCAGCTCAGCCCCGGTGCAACACAGCAAGTTAGCAGCAGGATTACAGCTGCTTCAAAATCTGTCTGCAAGCACGCCTCTTACGGGGAGCAGGCACTGTTCAGCCCCAGGTTTCTTGTCTTGTCACAATAAGATAGGAAGGAGATGTTATACTGTGTGTTGAGAAGCAAACAGGGCAGCCCAGTTGCCCAGCAGCTCAAGTTCAAGCTGTGGTTTCTCCATGTATTTAAGGTTCATTAGAGCCATTGTGCCAACCTGCTGTTGGCTGCCCTGTATCCATGATGTGTTTCTCAGCTGGTAGCCTGGATGCTGCAGCAACAGGCAGCCCAGTCACTGCACTCCAGAGAGCAGTGTCCATCTGGAGTCCAAGCCCACTCTCACAGCTCTCCTGGAGAGAGCTGTGAGCCCAGGACAAGGTTCTCACCTTGTCTTGAGCCTTGGAGCTGGGAAGAAGGAGCTAGTCCAAACCTGTTAGGTGTTTGATGAACACCTGTTAGGTGGACCCGCTGCTGCACTTCTCTGTGCACATCCTTAACACGCTGTGTATTTCCCCAGCTCTGGTGGCTGCCAACTTCTCATCTCCTACCATGAACGCGCAGGGCTTCCCCTGTCAGAACTCAAACACGCTACCTCGCAGCTCCCACCCCATGAGCCCCCGCACCACCATGCTGAGGAGGAGGCAGAAGAAGAAGGAGCACAAGAGCTCACGTAAGAGTGGTGGTGGGCTGGGGCTGGGTTGGGTGGGGTGTGCATGCTTGCCTTACTGTCCTTATTGCTGACTGTTAGCTGGGGTAGGACTACTCATCTCAGCACTGTCAGTTCCTCCTTCATCCTTGGTCACCGTCCCCACCACTGCTAGGCTGAGGTCTGTGACAAGGTCTGCTATGTTGACCATGGATACCCTGACCTTCTGCCTCTCTCCTCCTCTCAGTGTCACTGGCCTCCAGCACAGTGGGTCCTGGCGGGCAGATAGTCCACACGGAGACAACAGAGGTGGTGCTCAGGGGAGACCCTTTGAATGGCTTCGGACTTCAGCTCCAGGGAGGCATCTTTGCTACCGAAACCCTGTCTTCCCCACCTCTCGTCCGTTTTATTGAGCCTGACAGCCCGGCAGAGAGGTTAGAGACCTTGCCCTTGGATGCTGATGGTGCTGCTCCTGAACATTTCATGGTTTGGTTTGTTTTCTCTCCTCAGAGGCTCATTTAGATATTTACTGTCATCCTTGTAATATCTCCCATTCTTCACTGGGCATGGTTTACTGTCACTGCCATTTCTGCACTCGTCGGCTGACCGCGGCCTCCCTCGCATCCCAGGTGAACATCTTGGCACCAGGCTGCGGCTGTTCTGGGAGGAGGAGGAGGAAGGGAGCGTGTGTCTGTGTGAGAGTGCCATTCCCATCATTTTTTTCTCTTTTTTTCCTTTCTCTTTGAAAGATAAAACTTTTGGCTGGGTTCAGAAAGGCGAAAGTTCTTAACAAGTGGGCCCAGCAGATTGTTTTCTGTTGGGTTTCATTGTAGCAGAGCCCAGCTATATCAATTGGCCTTAAAGCCAAGGTTTTGAACCACAGAGGAGGGCTCTGGTTGAGGAACTGATAGGTGCTGCATTTAAGCACTCTTGCTTTGGGCTCTATAATGCTGGGAAGAGAGCAGAATGGAGGAGTGGCATTACCTGCTGCTCGTCACCCCCTGGGATCCTGGGAGCAATGATTCCTCCGGCAGCCGAGCCTCAGCTCAGGAGCTCTGCCTTGTCTGGATAAACTTTTCCCAATACCCTTGCTGGCTGGATTTAAGTCTACACAAGTGCATGTGCACTACAATGTAGATGCCCTCTAGTAAGGTTTTTCATACTAAATGGACCAGGTCCCAGCACAGCTTGAGCTCTTGTGGGGCAGAAGGGAGAGCTGGTTTTGTTGGGCAGATGAAATAGTGAGAGGTGAGTGAGCTGGTAGTTATGTCCCTATGCTGGTTTCTCTTCCTGCCTGTGATTTCCACTGGTGGTCTGCCCTGCCTAGGGGTGCTGGAGGTGCAATGAAGTGGCAGTGCTCAGCACCTGCTGCAGACCTTTCCTTGAGAGAAGTCTCTGAGGGCCTTATCAGCATGTGCTGATGGTTGGTGTCCCCAGGCCAGCATGGGAAAATAGCATGTGGATTAAACCCTTGGAGAAGTAGTACGGTAGGGAAAGAAGGAAATGCAAGTCCTCACCGTGCAGACGGGTCTCTCTGTGTGGTAGGTTCTCCAGGTGGTCGATGTAGAGGCAGGGAGGCGCACTAGTGCCAGATGCTTGTCTCTGTGGGAAGGACAGGGACAAGCGGCTGGCACAGGAAAAAGAGTTGTCCTGAGTGATATAGGTTAAGCCTTCTAATACCTTTTTGTTTGTTTGTTTGTTTCCAAACAGGGTTTAAAAATGAAAGTGATGGAGTTTTGGTGTTTTTATCCCCTATTACTGGGGTGAATTTGGCTCGCATTGCAAAGCGCCAAACTCCTTTTATAAATCAGGCAGCAACAAAGCCTGCTGTCCCAGGGGAGGAGGGAGATGTGCTGAAATCTGCCTGGCTTTGCTTTATCCTCTTGCCAAGCCTGGAGCAAAAACGAAGACTTGCAGTGCAGTCTCACTTGGCTCTGATGTATCACACGCTGCTCTCCCCCTCGGCTGCCCACCCGGCAGGATTCACGCTCTCCTGGCTGCTGCCTTCTGCTTTCTGGCGACAGGGAGCAATCCTCTCTGCGTTTGCAGCCTGGATTTGATTTGGGGATTAAATCTCTGTGGTATATTTCTTCCTTTCCTAGACTGTGCTGCTCTTCCTAGCTGGCAGGAAAATGCTGTCTTTCCTCCCTGTCTTTAAGTGATAAGTGCACTACTGGGTTTGCAGCGAGGTGAAAAAAGCAGTTTTGTGTTTTCATTTCTCTTTTTGTTTCTTGCTATTCTACAGAGCTTGTTTGCTCCATCCTTCCTAGATCTCTTATTCCCTGCCCTTCAGAGGTTCTGCTGTAACTGCAGCCCAAGACATTGGAGCCATTTTTCTCCCCTTTACCAAGCCGAGCTCTCAGCTGAGGCTGGGCTATGCTCTTTCTTGTGCTGCAGTTGTCACTCGTTGCAGAAGAGGGTGGGTGGTAGGGATACAGGGATCATAGAATCATAGAATGGTTTGAATTGGAAGGGACCTCAAAGATCATCTAGTTCCAATCCCCCCGCCTTCAGCAGGGACACCCTCCACTAGACCAGGTTGCTCAAAGCCTCATCCAGCCTGGTCTTAAACACTTCCAGGGAGGGGGCATCAACAACTTCCTTGGGCAACCTGTTCCAGTGTCTGACCACCCTTACAGTAAAGAACTTCTTCCTAATATCTAATCTAAACCTGCCCTCTTTCAGTTTAAACCCATTTCCCCTTGTCTTGTCATTAGTAGCCCTTATGAAAAGTCCCTCCCCAGCTTTCTTGTAGGACCCCTTCAGGTATTGGAAGGCCGCTATGAGATCTCCCCGGAGCCTTCTCTTTTTCAGGCTGAACAGCCCCAACTCTTTCAGCCTGTCTTCATAGGAGAGGTGCTACAGCCCTCGGATCGGGCTCAGCAGCCTTGGTCTGTCCTGCATGTTCACACACTCCCATGGCAAGAGCTGTGAATCTGAAGGTGCGGTTGCACAAGGGCATGATCTGCAATCACTTTGTCCCTCTGGTTTGCAGTGGAGGAGCTGCCTCTTGGGTGTCTGGCAAATTGGAGTGCTACCAGGGAGGGGGACAGCATCACCCTTTTTTCAGGAAGGTTGGGCTGTCTCACATTTATTATCTGCTTTGTGCAAGCTTGTGGCAGGCGGTTTGAAGCAAAAGCTCTCACCTCCCTGACTTGTAATTTGTTTTACAGCCAATAGCCTCTAATAGATCTCCCTCCCCACCTGTTGTTTTGTTTCCTGGGTGCAAGATGAAGCCTTTGGGCTCAAAATGAGATAGCGATTCAGCCCCTCTTATCTGCAGGGAGGGTGGAATAGGAAGATGCCTGATGTCCCCTCTTGGCTTTCTTGAAACACACAGCTTTTGTGTCCTTCCTCCCCCAGCTGTCATTGACAGTAGTGGGAGAGTATCTGGCTTCTCCACCCCGGTATCTGAAATCAATGTTTCCTGC